>NC_045733.1:26319707-26321415 GCF_008692095.1 Etheostoma spectabile | reverse complement strand
ACACACACACACACACACAGAGACACACACACACATGCGAGCACACGCTGGACTTGGCGCATCAACTTCACAGGCTGTGTTCCTCTCCCACTGCGTTTAAAGTGGAACCACACAGGGTTGTGGCCCCCGTCTACACATCTGGAGGCGCTGCTGCAGAAGGCCACAGTTCCCTCCTCCTTCCTTCACAGTCCTCATCATCCTCATTCCCATTATAAATCCCATCTCACTGTGTCCGTAATTATTCCACACATGCTTATGCAACAAAGCAGTAGCCAAGCCAAATGACAAACAGACCCGAGCTATAAATTAAGACTTATTTCTTACTTTAATGGCTTGCACTCTCATAATGTTTGCCACTAATTCTGTGCTGCAAAAATGGCAACAGTGCACTTTTCTTCCCCGTGCATCGCTCTTATTAACACTACGTATCTAAGCAACGAAGCAAACATGGCGTGTGTTGAGATTCTGGAAAAAAAAACATTGGTTTCCCCTTTTGTAAATCATTTTCTGTGAGGGGATTAAATGATCCAACGGCTTTAAAGACACAGTTACCCATGCAATAATAGTGTCGTGAATCTTCATACACAAATAACCAAAATCAGTCATCTCACTTGAGACTAGCATTTAGTCAACCCACCAACAGAAAAACATTTCTCTGGGTAAGTGGCACAATAAATCCATATCCAATGTCAAGCACTTTCTTAATTACGTTCAATTACAGAGCACCACTTAAATCCTCCAAATCTCTCCATTATACCAGTTCAGTTTATGTTATGATGTATACACACTGCTGCATATATATATTGTATGCAAGCCAAGTCAGGCTAGTCTTTTCTGACCCTTATAGTCTCTCCTCTCAAGAAGGAAATCTATCAGACCACTTGGCAATCTGCACCAGTTTACCTCTTTATTACAAGGACCTGGAATCTGAGGGAGCAACATGAATGGGAAAAGGAGAGCAGAGCAGAGGAGAGGAGTTCTTCCCCAGCCCGATGCTTCAATGATGTCACTCCCAGCGCTCACTTAATCAAGCAGACATGTGGCATGGTGTGGCAACTGCCTGGGTGCATAAGTACATGTCTTGTGGTTTACGCTGGTTTAAGACAGGACGGATGTGGCACTAGTGGCAGGCTGTCTCAACTTGTTCCTGGTATGTTTGTTTTGACAGTCAGCTATGACCCCATAGGCAGGCCCTCCTCGCCCTGGCTGATACCAAAACATAATACATTTGGTTTTCGGAGACAGAAATGGAAGCCACATTATCCTTCAAATATGGAAAGCTGTTGCCCAGAGAAACATAAATAAAAAAAGTAATTTCATTTAATATTATTTTTTTTTATCCCCCTGTCTTCTGGCTCTTTGAGAATAGAGAGGGAATACTCACACACAGGCAGTTCAGTCTAGCACACCATATGTATGAGTATTAATCAAATGTTCCTAGGCCTTGCCTTTAGTACCCAATTCACAATATAACAAATGTTCCTCCAAGCAGCACATCTGTAGAGGATGTCAATAAAGGACTTTGAAATGTACACCAACGCCAACACTCGGTAGACAAGAAAAGGGGGCTTTGAAACTGTTCCCATTGGAGGTGGTCGCTGAAAGGAGGACCAGCGGGGTATTGAAAAGACGTCAGTTTTCCAACTTTCTCTATATGTAAATCCACGTTCCCTGCGGGTTCCGTTTCTCGGAGAGGTATCTATATATG
>NC_045733.1:26295562-26319697 GCF_008692095.1 Etheostoma spectabile | reverse complement strand
TTTATTACGGACAAATCCTCTTTAATGTTCTTGTCGGTGGAAGAACAGCTGGAGTGGAGATAAAAATGAGGAAGCAATCTGCACCAGCTGTTGAAGTATTAATACAAAAATTAACTACTGTGTGTTGGTTAATTGCTTTCTGCTTAATGTGCTTTCAAAAGCCTTGATTCCTCTTTTCTGTTACACAATTGCAACTGCGGCGGGATATCAAGAGGCCTGTGAAATTAAAGATTCCATTTAAAGGAGCAGCCCTCCATCCCCCCCACCCCTCCATCCCCCCATTCTTCTCACGGCTCAGCGGTCATAATGGACTCATGTGTTGAATAACCAAAATGGTCACATTAGACACCTGCTACTGTGGTCTTGGTAGACACAGATAGGGAACTCTCTTAGACTGCAGCAAACACAAGTGCCACTCATCCGTCAAGAGCTCATGCAAACATTTCCATAAGTGAGACTGTAAGTTTATCACACTCCGCTCCGTCCCATTCCAGCAATCAAACGCCTACACAGCCGGCTGAGTGACGACGAGCGATTTCAAACAGCACAGCTGGTATATTCACTTTAACTGCCATGCGTTTTATTTGCGTTATTATCTGTTGCCACCTCACTCCTCAGATCCACACTGACTGAGTCCACATGGAAGCAGTTAAGAACGACGTGTCCCTTTACAGAAAACAAAGAGATTGCTTTTTTTTTCCTCTCAAGGAGTCACAACTCTCCGCCTCTGGGGCCCATACATGCACGGGTCGTGTCTCCAGCACATTTAATTCCATGCTGTAAAAACATTAATCAGAGCCAGATGAAGTGGGAAGAATTCTAAGACATTATGTTTTTATGGATAATTTGAGGTTATTTATGCAGGATAAATAAGAAAATAACGAGCTCCAGACAGCTGCGCAGAGGACACTGGTTGTCGTTTGGACATTCGTTCACTGCAATTACTCCACTCTGGAGCACTAATCTTTATAAACCCTATAAACTCTGTAAACCCTATAAACTGTATGAACCCTAGATAGATAGATAGATAGATAGATAGATAGATAGATAGATAGATAGATAGATAGATAGATAGATAGATAGATAGATAGATAGATAGATAGCAAAGTAAGCAGACACTAAAATAGTTTCCATTGTTGTCCATTAGATGGCTTACTTGTACTACAAACTCCCAGCACATTGGTGGGGTTGGGGGCTCATAGTTCATGATCAGGCCACGGTCGACATCTTACAGGAAAACAATGCTGGATCAGAGCGCTGTGTGACATATGAGGGGTCAGAGAGAGTGCTGCCACCGCAGAGCAAGAGCCAAAAGACAAGGAAGGGGGCAAGCCAATTTGACACACATTATTGCTCTCCCTCTCTCACACAGACACACACACACACACACACACACCTTCTGGCAATCACATGTTCGGCAATGTACACAGTGTGTTTCTGTCTAGGTGTGTACAGTCCTGCCACAATCATTGGAAATCCTTAAGCACTAAATTTACCATTTTTATTTCTTAAAGAAATCCGAAAGGAAGCAAATCAGTGATTTGAAACATTTTTATTATTATTCTCATACTCTTTAGTTTATCTTTAAAAAACAGTGTGATAAGAAGAGTGAAGAATATGTATTTAAGATGAGCGCAGTCCTGCAGGAAAAATAGATGAAAATAGAAGAGGAATGCACGGCTGGTAAGGTGGAAAACATTCAAAAAAAAGAAATTCAATTTGATCCCAGAATGATGATTAACACAAGGATAAGATACAGAGGAATAATAACCTTATCACACAGCACAAGTTTTAAATGGAGAATCCCCCTCCTCCTCTCTGCTTTGATATTGCATGTGTTGTGAACATGGAGTCTGTATCTCTGTTCCAGCGGCACCACCTCAAACTGTCATTAAAGCACATGTCCTCAGGTGGAAAATGACTTCTGTGGGGGAGCTTCTCCAATGATAACATGGATTTGCTCTAAAATACGTTGCTTTTCTCAGAGCATCATGAATAAGTAAACGTTGATGAAAACCCTTTGCATTTTCCCTATCATTCCTAATGCTTTTGCTTTCAAGATGCATATTGAGGCATGCATAAAACATCCTCTTTCCCTCCTCACTGCAGCTGCAATGAATGATGGAGGAAACTAGTGCGCACAAAACCCTCTTCACGGCAAAAAGAAAACAGATGAACAAACAAAACAAGTGAGTCTAAATGTGTCCTAGGTGCATCGCAGAGGCCTAAAATTACACGTCTCTCTCTTTCCAGTTAGCCCAGCGTTTCTGTATGAATTCACTGGCGTCACTGGAGTTTACTTTGGTAGAACTTCATGTCATCTTTTCATTTATTCAAATTGTCGATGTTGCTCTAGAAAAAAAGGGCTGTCAGTTTGGCCTTGGCATTGATACGTTTTTCACTTAGCATTGAGAGGATTAAATCAATTATGTTGATTCTGTATTTAGTGCTTGCATGCCCACAGTCGTTTGTAATTAGCTTATTGCTTTTGATCTGATGTAATGTGATGAAATGCCTGTGAGCAGCTCTGGGAGCCCGCTTGGCTGAAGCAACTGGGGTGGGCGCCACTTTCAGGCCCCCACCGAAGCCCGTCCGATTGTCCAAGCATGGGAGAGGAGGGGACCGGGGGGACTCGCGTGAGCAGCCGCAGACAGAGAAGCAGTGGGATCGGTGTCAGAGTGGAGGGACGGACCACCCGCTGAGATGGCAGCATCCTCCAAACCTCATTACCCTCAGAGGCCTTTCCTTCACATGCATGTGTAATTACACCCCACCCTGTCCCACCCCACTCCCCACGAAAACTCTCACAACACCTGATACCTGCAGGTAGAGCGCCGCAGGGGGGCTTTTGCATTGATAGGGCTCCAAGGCCCAAGGGCCCGCTTAGAGTAACTAGCATTCAACTCTGGCCACCCACATCAATCAAAGACCCCATAACACAGAGACTGATCATCTGTTTTTGAGAGAAAGAGCTGTCTATTCATGGAAAGCTAATTGTTCTACCTAGCCACTGTTCTGCATCCAAGACTGTACTACAAAGCACAAAGGATGCGAGATTGGATGTGAAATAATTTGGACTTGCCTGAAGGATTGGATGTTGCCTGACAGTTTAAGAACAGGAAATCCTTTTCAAGTTAATTCTGTCAACCTTCTGGTAAACAGACGGATGAAGTCTTTGGCTCAACTGATACAAAAAAGAGGCTGGACCCCTGTTAAATGCAGTCAAGTGCTGCCCATCTTTCCTCAAAGGGAAACGGCTCCAACATGACTTCCATTCTAACTACCCCAACAGAACCCCTCTCAAAGAGTCGCTCTACCACCCCCTTCTCCCCCTCTCCCAAACTGGTGAAACAGACCCATGGTGCACTGCAGACTGTTCTGTTTATGAAAGAGGTCAGGGTGCCACATATGGCCAGCGCGTTAAAATACACACAGCTCCTGCAGCGGCTGCTAAAAATGTATTGCGGCTGTCTGTACATGCAGGAATAAAATAAACTTTGAAAGTTTCAGCAAGCAGTGCTGAGATTTTAATGATTGAGTATTTGAAACTATGGTCAGATTTGTACATGAAAAAGCAGAAAAAAGCACATGTCTTTAAAAGTCCAAAGATATTGGGTTAGACGTCAGCAATATACAGAGAGTTGTTTGACTTGGCAGGAGGGGACGCGTAGATTTGCCTGGGATAAGTGTGTGTCACACGCCATCTGAGAGGATAGCAGGGCCACAGTAAGCCTTAGGAAACTAGTGGTGAAACTAAACACATGCAATGACAGCCACAGGCAGTTGATGTGCGCCAAGGAGTCTTAGCTCCCAAAAGACTGGCCCGAGGGGAGAGAGAGCAGGGCTACTGATAAGTGGAATAAAGCAGAAAATATAAATACTTTCCCCTTCAAAGCAAACCATTATGCGCCACTAAATTCTGATTATTTTCAGTGTGATTCTGGTGCTTATTTCCTTTGGCTGTGCGGAGCTCTTCTCTGGCTCTGTAACAGATTTGCGGCTCTATGTTTCACCTCTGCAGCAAACAGACTCTGTGCTTAATAAGGCAGAGGTTGGAGATTACACTGTAGATTGTGTGGGCAGCTTCTCGTGGGTTTTATGATCGTCTCGCCATCAATAAAGCCTTCTCTGACACCAAAGACACAATCTCTAACACTGTGCTCTTCTGCAGGCGCCAGTAAATGTGAAGTGAAGGTCAAGGAGGGATCGTGGCATGTCATTAGGTTTTGTTCTTGTTTTTATACCAATCACGCCTTGACACTGGGCACAAACACTGTAAGGTTGCAAGTTTGATTCCAGCAACAGGCAATTCATCCATCACTGTCGAGATTCAGTGAACACCTTCCCTCTCCAGCTGGCAGCTGCCTCAAGCCACTGTGGTGAAAACATAAAATTTATATTCCCGATTGCATTCTGTGATCAAAATGCTCTACATTGCATGCAATATTAAATCAGTGAAACTGTCCAGACAGCAAAAAAAACAAGGCTCTGATAGTAGGCGCCAGTAAGTGTGAATGGAAGTTAAAGAGGGCATCGCTGGGTGCAGCGCTGGGTGTTGCTCTCCGACGCCCTGTCTTTATGAGATCAGGCCTGGTTCTGGGTAATCTGCTGTGACCTGTGGCTGAAGGACTGTGTCCACCTCTCAGCTCTGTGATCCTTTCTTACACCTAGCAGTTGTGGGTAATAACCAACCATAATTCCATCTCCTGCTGGGCAATGAAAAACCTCCCCCGCTGCTCTTTGGTTTTTTCCAGTTGCAGGGTCATGCGCTGGCAAAGCATTGTGGGAAGAGACGGGTGACCGAAGTGGAGGAGGAGGGGGAGGAAAAGTTTAGGGGCGGGAGTTAGGGGTGTGTGTGTGGGGGGGGTTCCTATAAAAAAAAGAATAAAAACATGTGTAATGAGAAAACATGTGGTGTGTAACTATTGGAAGTCATCAACAACAGAAAATAATAATTAAAGCGCAGGATGAAGAAAAGAAAAACTGAAGCTGTCTTTCCGTGGCTGGGAGACCACTGTCATCATGTCTCAGGAATTAGGCAAACATATGCTGGTCTGCTGCTGTTGAAACCGAGGCGCCTCGCTCAGGCTGCGGTTTGGGAACATGAAAGGCTTTGTGGGATGAGCAGGAGGACTGGCCCTAATTCAGGGCCTCATTGCCAGGGAAGCTGGCAGCAAACTCCGATTGTGGGACAGGGAAAGGAATTTGGTTACATATTCCAGCAAGGACCGCAGCTCCAAACAAACCAAAGCAATAGGCTGCTGAGCAAACCATTCTGTCCGCATTCAACCCCCCCCACCCCTCTTGGTGCTGCCGTAGGAGTGAGCGACTCACTCCCACCTGACTGACTGAACCCCAGAGGAGGCTTAGGGGAGCGAACGTGGGGAACAGGAATGTAGAAGGTCAGGCCCAAAGTTGAACTTATAGCCATGATTCCCTGCTGAGATCCAGTCCCGAGCAAGGCTGAGGATGCTGGCAGCAGACCCTCTTATTTGGATGGAGTATTTGGAAAACAATGCAGGCTTTGTGTTGTTTTATTGCAGCCAATTAAACTCTTAAACGGAATATCTATCTTTGAAAGGATGCACAGAGGTCAACCTGAGATGTGCAAGGGAAACAGAGAAGGGGCAACAGTTAACAAGTCTCAATAATACTCACAATTCACTGGGTTGAACACAGCATGCCTTCACTGTAACCTGATCAACCAAGCAAATTGGATAAAACTCTTTTGCTTCTATCTTTTCACAGCCGTGTCAATGTATATCCACAGGGCAAGCCCAGTTTGATTGGTTTCCAGAAGAGAGACATTTTCTGGCATTTTCAGATAGGCAAGGATCAGATTAATCATGTCTCCGTTCAGGGTACATATGATTATGGTTGACTGTTTACAAGTTTTCTCAGATGTGCTCCCCATGCCAGGACATGGTGGTAGAACTCAGAGCCTGAAACTCATTCACGCATGTGGTGGTCTTGTTTTAAACCGAGCTGCAGTGAAAAATCATTCATTTTTTGACAGTGGAAAATACAGATGTGAGGCAACATTAGATTTGCACCTCCTTGTTAGCATTTATTTAACTTCAAGTAGTTCCAACTGGTTGAGGCTCAGTGTGTGAAGTATGTGAAAGTGATTTATTGCAGTTAAGTGGTATCTGAATTGTGTTCATGCAGTTAACTCCAAGGAGGTCAACACAAATGCAAAATGAATCACTTGCAGTTTTAGTAAAGTTCATGTGTCTTTCAAGAGAGAATGTAGTTTGAAGAGACATGAGTGGCACTGTCAGTATCATGCCCAACCAGTGGGAGGCAGCACAGACTCGATGATGATAGGATTGCAGAGCACACATACACATACACACACACACACACACACACACACACACACACACACACGCACACTTGCATGCATGTATACACAAAGTGTGAGTCACTTGAGTGGTTGGGTGACCATATCACACATCTGGGGTGCAGACCCAAATGGCCGGTGGCAGAGGAGAGGACCAGGATCAGTGGCCAGAGGAGCGGAGACATGTGGCACGCAGAGGGGAGAGCGAACCACATTCAGTTTCTGTCTATAATCCTCTGCCTGAGAGAAATGTTTGGTTATGGTTAAGGGCAATGTTGTCCCACATTTTCATCCACTTCTAATTACAACATAGCTGAGGCTCAGTGGCAGCCAGTGTAACTGCTGTTGTTGTTGCTGTTTGTTGACATTACACAGTTTTCCCCCACAACACACTTGTCACATGCACACATTCAGACGCTTACAATCAAGACCAAGTCATTCACACCCGTGTGCAACACCACTGCATGTGCTCACACACTCATACACAGAAGGACACATGCAAAATACACACACATGCTACAGGAAGGTTTCACACACACACACGCACACACAAAGAAACACACATCCTTCCACAAAGTGATCAACATAGTTGAGTGGTAACCAATGCCGAGCCCAATATAGAGACACAAATCTGTTTGGTGCCTCTGGGAGATTAGTACAACCACACTTAAAAAAACAAAAACACTCTGTAGACATTTTGGTGGACCGGATATCACAACTTGTATGTGAAAGAAATTCAATGCCGTGAAAGGACAAGTGAGTCACTTATATGCCACATGCTAACTGTGTAATATAAATGAGTTACCACCAACAAATAGGTGCCAGATACAGAGTAACCTAAATGGTTTAGTGTGATAATTGAATGTTACAGCTGCAGAATGTCGAATGGATCGTTATTATTCCTGAGAGAAAGAAATCTTTCCTAAAAAAGGATCAGGGACATGTGAAATGCATCAACAAGGGCTCCAACAAGCAAAAGAAAAAGCAGGTTATGGTTGCACATGAACACAAAGTTATTGTACGTTTGAATTTAAAGTAGATTGACATTTTAAAGAAGAAGAAATAACAGGTTTGTTTAAAAAAGCTGGTTGATTCATGTAACATTTACCTGAATGATATGTGCAATAGACAAATCCAAGCTTGTTTATGTATTTGTTGTAAATGATATAGACCTAGAAATTGTCTGCATGTGTGTAACCGTACACATTTAGAAGCACAGCATGAACAACAACTAGATGTCTTGATGACGCTGACACTTATCAGGACCAAAGCAACAGCTGCAAGTCTGTCTAAATACATACTGTACAGTGCACGCCACAATTTCTCAGTCTGTAATTTAATGTTTGCAATTAAAAACTCCTGTGCTGCCTCTCAAGAGCGCGTAATTTACTGAATCAACGCCTTTAAATCAAGTGTTTCCTTTTGTGACAGACTTGTGTCTCCCGGAGGAATTTGCCATTCCAAACCACAGTCTGCGATCCCCACGTTGTTTTCACTCCCAATCACACGCTTTATCTCCAATTGCTGACTAATTACCAAGAGCTAAGGGTTATGGGAAAGGCCCCAAAATGGCAGTCTGATGTTTTTGTGGTATAGCATTTGGATTGCTGCCTTACTTGTGCTTTTTTGCTTTTAATTGTCTGTTGATTTACAGTGTGTGCAACTGGGGTCAGATGTGATAGGTCAAAATAGGGACACTTTATTTCTCATCTTATATTTTGCAAAGGTGGTGAATATTTACAAATTGTGCATGTACAAATATCAAATTGTAAAAAAATACATTTATGTATGCATGTTTATAGGAGACAACTTTTATATTTTATATCTGCAGGATATAACTAACTTACGAGACATGCTACAACTGTGACATGGAGCCTATTAGCATGGCAACAGTCATTATCATATATATATATATATATATATATATATATATGTAAATATTCACCAGTCTGACAACATTGTTTGGGTGCGAATGTGAACTCTGTGAGCCAGATTAATGTTTAGCATTGCTCTTGGACATTAGACTAACTTAACTGATGTAACATTAAGATTTAATATAGCATAAACCATTTTTTTCCAATTAGTTTGATTCATGGCTGGGTATAAAATCTCATGTTTCAGCACTTAAACAAAGAAACACCAAAACTCCCCACTGAAATCTTAAAAATGAAGTTCTCGGTTGAAAGATGATCGAGGCACAGCACCGTGCCCACTTTTTTTTTTTTTTTTTTAAGTGCTGAGGGAAACTCCACAACGAAGTGAAGCATCGTTGCTCGGCATCATCAATCATATTTCCTTCTCTGTGATCTCAGATACCGTGGTTGAAGTAATCTGACGACATTCCATGGCTCCGTTGATGTCCGTGCGAAACACCTGAGGTGACTGACTCATATAGAGGCACTGCGCGGTGTGACATGTACGATTCTCCAGAGAGAAAAAAGGAGGGCGCTTAATGCCTCTGTTCATGAAGAAGCAGCGAATTATGGAGACAGGGTGTGTCATCTCATTCTCTGCTCCTTTCATCATAATATCCCCCACTACGTTCAGAGAAAAAAAAACCCACTGGAGGCCATCAGCCTCGAACCGAAGCCAAGAACATCGCACTGAGATCTACCTATGGCCTATTTCAACACATCACTACACATACAGTTTATGGATTAAAACCCACAGTCTAAAAGATGGAGTGTAAAGGAAGTCAAATGCACAGTAGTTATAGTGCCTGTGTGTATGTAGGCTACATGTATGTTTCTGACCGCTTGAGTGTCACCAGCCGTGCCCCAACTGACCACGGACGTGTTGCATACACACACTCAAACGCTAAAAACACCCACAAATAGTTGTTGTGCTCTATCATAACTCTTTGTCTAATTCCACATTAATTTAAAACTTCCAACTGTTTATACAAAAAAATGTAAATCCTCATTTTATGTGAAGTCTGCTGGTAATTTGAAAACTATTCCGGTGTATTTTTAGAACAAATAAAAAACGTTGTGTTGATGGAAAAATAAAGTTTCAGAATAAGAAGTCACAAAAATATAGACCTTTGTTGCCTTACCAGTCAAAAGTCATGAAGAAGTATTTAAGTAAAAGTATCACGGCCAGTGTAGACATACTCCTTTACAAATACAGGTCCTGCATTAAAAAAAAAACAGAAACACTAAAACATATTTCACAATCTGATCATGTGTTTTAGATATTTCACATCTAAATCTGCAACGCAAGTAGTAACTGTGGCTACCAGATCAATGTAGTGGAGTAAAAATATACAATATTATATAATGTTTTAATCTGAAACTTAGTGGAGTAGAAGTATAAATTATCATAATAGACACACTCAAACACTCAAATACTGTATCTCAGAATTGTACTGCAGTACTTGAGTAAATGTACTTTGCCATGGCCATACAGTAAACCTACTGTTTTCCCTTTTTTTGTGTGTGGCAGTACCTTTACCATTGAGTCTGAAACTTGGCTACCATCCATTACAACAAAATTGTTGCCTGCTTTTAACATAATTACATTTCTGTTGCTTTGATTCCAGTCCGAAGTAATAAAACACTTCTAAACCAAACCTCAAAATCTATCCACAAGCACAATTAGAGTTAAAAGTGCAGTTGTTTTATGATAAGAGCTGCAGAGTCTGAAGCCACCAAGCCCTACCACCTGCTTCTGATTGGCTAGTGGCATGTTATTTTCCCCTCACACATACCCCAGCATGCACTTGGGTTTATTTATTAGGAATAAAAAAAAGGAGTCACTAATCTGTGTTCGGTTCAGACAGCGGGCTCCCCCTAAACACACACACACACACACACACATACACACACACGTACACATCTGCGTACCAGCTGAGCAGGGAGCAGTCTCACTGTTAGGCTTTCGCATATCAAAGAGCCTGGGGTGCTTTGGCTCTGCCGGAGTAGTTGTCCTTTTTGACAAAAGACAAACAAGCACAAAGCTCGGGATGTGGTCCAGAGACGCCTCTGACACAGTGTTGAAATGGGGATTTGGCTCTGTGACATATATGATCCACATGTGTAAAAAAGCTGTGTTTTTTTTTTTTTTTTTTAGACATTGTCAGTTGCTTGTCCTCAGCCTACAGCAAGGCAGTCCACATTCTCTATTATTCTGCCTAAACCATAGACCACAAAACAACATCATTTGCAGGATTGTTCAATGGGTTCAAGCTTTGGCCAGAGGCTGATTTTGTGTCAGATGTGCATGGGAAGTATTACCTCTAGGTGTGTGGTACTTCTGTGATAAATGGTATATAGGTTTCCAGAGTCCAGGATGTCAGTCTGACACTGTGCCATCACTAAAACATCAGCAATTATACACAGTGTGGTGAATCCGTCTCAGAGCGATCATCAATTGACAGGCATTACAAATTATCCTACTATCCTCAGAAACTCCCTGAGAGACTAATGTACTCAAAAACAGCTAATCATTATTTATCACATTTCAGTGTGGAATCAGTTATTGATGATGGTAATAACGAGGACGAGAACACGGAGAGACGGCAATCCTGTATGTCTTCAATATTAAGATCTTCCAAGACATCATATTTAACATGCAGAAACAAATCACAGAGGTCTGATTCACGTACCGCAGCACAAATACACTATTTTCAGCAAATTAAAACAAGGCCCATTGGGGATCAAAGCACCTAATGGGTTCTGGATAACCAGAAGCTTCTGTCAGTTTCTGGCCAAACCAAACAGACATGCAAACACATGTGTCACTGCATCCAGAATATTTTCAATACTTCTCAGAGAATTATAGCTACATTACATCTAATCGGAGTCTTCCGACCCCTTCACAGACCCAGAGAAGCAGCAAGTGACATCTCCTACAGGACAGTTGACTGAATGGGAAAGTGGCTAACTGTCCCCCCAAAAAAAGACATGAACAAGTCTAACTAAGGTTAGGACACTTGAAACATTTTGATTGCTGAATGAACAACAGCTCATGTATTCTGTGGCGATGGCGGTACATTTTTCAGGATATGCCTTTTGCACTTCATGTCCTCCTTACTTTTTGCACTTGTAGAGCACATCCATCCCTTCAGGAATAATGAAAGAAAGGAAGAGGAACAAATGAAAAGCAGATTTTATGTTTACACTTTCTACCAAATTCTCAATTTAACCTTTGAGTGTGGGCTGGGGGGAGTAGTGTTAACTGCCCATGTCCCACTATAATCCAACCTGCCATTCACTTGGCTATACAGTCATGAGATGTGAAGGTGGCCTCCTAAAGAATGTAAAAAGCTCTGTATATGGAAAGTTGGGTGTGATTTAAACCTTTCAGCCAGTGTTAAATGTACCTGTCACCATCAGCACGCTCCGTAATGTCAAATAATTTGGAAATGAGAAGAACTGTGCATGGATAAATAAACACGTTTTAGTGTTCATGTCAGTGGTCAGACTGCTGGCTTTGGGTACAGTTTGGGCTGTCAGATGAATTCTTGATCACTTTCCAAACTTGAATCAGTTTCACATTCATCAGCATACACTTGTGACATTTATTAGTAACAGATTAACTCAATGAATGTGTGTAGCATCAATGCACCAGTAAAAATAGCATAAAATAGAATAGATTTTTAATAACCCAGAGGGATTTTTTGATTTCGAAAGACCACTGACTTCTATTTTCCTGAAGTAAAACCAATGTACAGTTTGTCCTGAGTGTGTACTAACAATCACTGTCATATGTGCGCCGTATGTTCGGCTTCCACTAAATTCAGTGACTGGTCACAAAACAAGACCTAAACGTGGTAACACTGACTCAAGGGGAAAACATGCACATTAAAGACCAGAAAAGACCTTATAAAAAGCCTCTAATCTAAAACAGTCCCCATCAAAGAGATCCCTCCCAACATTTTGTTGAACTATTACATATAATATTAATGCCATTTCAGCCATCGTTCACTCAGGCCGCATTTGATCTGCGGGGGTGCTATAACTCCGGGGTAATAGGAGTGCTAATGAGAGGAGTTGGCACTTTATAAACCGTGTCGAGAGCAGGTGGAGCGAAGGGTCACACTGGGCCATAGTGTCCACCTCAGCTGGTCCTATTCAGAATGACTTATTTTCTTTGGATTATTTTGACAAATCAGCTTATTTTGGTCAGACATCTTTGTTAAAAGTTAAGTCCGGTCCTGATTGTATCATGCTGAACAAATGTGTGAATAATCTGCAGCATGGTGCTGAGCAAGAGGACGCAGGCTTTTCCAGAAAACGGGTCATCTCTGCCTAAGATATTCCCTCCTGGTGGTGCGCAAGGCAAGGACACACACACAGAGGATGTACTGAATGCTTCCGTATAAAGTTTTATAACGTCTTTCAGCCTGACATTGTGCGTGAGATTTAAAAAGGGGCTCTTTTGTATGTCAAAACCTCACTTTTAATGGGTTTCTTATTAAAGTGCTCAGTGATCATGGTATTCGAATCACAGCAATAGCAAAGCTCTTCCTCATGTTGGGGTCTGGAAGTGATCCCAGGCAAGGAGGTGTACCACATCTTAGCCTAAGGCTGCATGCTCTTTCTGTTCGCTAACCAAAGGGCTCTTTCCTGTGGTGCTATACAATCATTTATTGAGGCTTAATCAACATGTATTGAATAGGGTATGTACTTTTTGAGCCACTTTAAAGGCCCCTCTGTGCACTTTAAGCCTCGGCCATGGGGTTGCATGGGGTTTTTAACGATACTCCAGCTAAGGGCTTGAGGCAATAAATACCTTCTGTCCCTGAAGAGCTTTCATTGTGGCAAGAAACAATTCATTTCATTGGGAATTAAGAAAAGGTTGTTATATTAGCTAGACAGCAGGTGCTACTCAGGTCTGGCACGTCTCTGCCTGTAGGATTGCAAACCGAAGTTTGAAATAATTTGCACAGATCCAGTCTGGGCCTTTGTGTTAACAATCCTGATCAGTTAAAACAGTGTAGGTATGCTACTCAGTAACTTGTTAACTGGTCAGAGCATCATGTTGCACATAGAACACAACAAAACTGCCATCATCCTGCTTTCATTGTACAGGCAGAAAGCATATCCATCAGTGGCAGTGATATTCATTCTATTTTTTTCATTCTGTCATAAACAACATACCGTGAACAACACACAATGGTCCAAGATGTAATCCACAACAAAATCAAGAAATCAAAATAAAACATCAAACAAGCTGTGAATACCGTATAACACTAAAAATGTGTTTAGAAAGAAACTTGTGCTTGAGTGCTGAACAAAATCAGTAATAGTTAATAGAAGATATTTTCATATTGATCCCAAAAACAATTGATCTTGTTGTGGGAGCCGAGGCTAAAAGCCACTTTATGGTGTATTCATCTGCACCTCGTAAACTCTGAAATTTTAACTTGAGTGTCACAAAAATGAATATTTTCCCTCTGTTGGAAAATATAAATCTGTTATTACTTTTGTCTTTCAATACAGGATTTTTTTAATGATTATATGATGCCAAAATCCTATTAATATCCCATTCATTTCTAGGCAATTTATGAAAAATGTGTGATTGTGTGATGATTTTCAATTGTTTTTTTGTTGCATTATTTTAATAATTGGTTGATGAAGCATTTATATACAAACATTGCTATAGGTACTGTATATTTTGAAAATTCCACTAACAAAGACAAAACCAAATTACTCTTATTGTGCTCTGCGCTCATTTTATTTTCCTGTCTTTTTTTTTTTACTTTGCCAATCCCATGCCTGAGTTTTATTGTACCATACATTAAACATAACTGCCTATTTATTTAAGCATGTAGCACAGGACTTTGTCACATGATTGTTAGCCTATATAATATTATGCTTGGGGTAGCATGCTTTTTTTCCCTCCACAATACATGTGTTTGCATCCCTGGGATAAATACCACATACAGACCTACTTCCAAATGTCCTATCCCTTATGTGCCTGCAACATCAGTGGATACATTACACGTTGTTCCACTGAGAAATAAATTGCGAAAACCTGGATGAATTTCGCAAATCTTTCAATTTTTACCCACAAGACTTTAAATCTTCTCCATCGCTATGGTAGTGCCACTTTTTATGCCCTGAAACTAATAGGCCACCGGGTGTGAGCCACATAGGTATACCGGTGCTACAAAGAGACTGTACAGGAGTGATGCGGGGGTGCTTCAAAGAAACAAGGCGAAGGCGGCAAAGTATATGGAATGGAAAAAGTCAGCAAGAAAAGAAAACCCTCTTCTGAACGAGGACATAATCGTTTGGAGGACTCCAGCACGTAACCTAAATAATACATTTCAGGTTTTGATGTAACTATTACTGCCTGTGAATAGCTCTTTGATGTTAATTGAAACCACTGGGCAACAATCTGCTTTATAGCACTGACAAATAACAGTTTCCTAGGGCTAAGCATTGAAGGTTAGCAAGCACATACTTGCTCCATATGCTCATTCAATATAAAAAAAAAAAATCAAAAAGGAGCTTGTCTTCACAGAAGCAGCACAATATGCTGAGGATAGTCCCTGGCCGAAGTTGTGGTGAGTGAAAAATGCAGTTTACAGCTCTAACAGTACCTTCAGCAGAGGTCCCGTGTGGTGCAGGACAAAGCTTGACTGTATTGTTTTCAGTTTTCCCAGTAGTTTGCTCCCTTTCTTTTATACAGAAACCACAGCTTAACATGATAAAGTAATAGTAAAATCTTCGTGGCCCTACAGAAACTCCTGCATCGGAAAGATATCACTATTCACAAAGAGGCCTGTCTCTTGTATTTCTGATTTTTCAGACCATACAATAGTTTGAAGCATGGGGGAAAGATGATTGCAGGGCTCTGGGCTCTGGTTTTAATACAGACACAACACAATGGTCTCTGTCTTCCTTTATTGTACTTTAGCATATCCTGGCACCGTGTGCTTCTCATCTTTTATTCTTCCCCAACTTTTTTAGACGCTCATTATATCACAAAAAAGAGCCTTGTCAAAGGGTCATCCGGATCTGATGCAAAGCACAATAACAGGAAACATACCCCCATCGTGAGCACAAACACATTGGCCAGACCAGTAGAGAGGGCTATATGATGATAGAAGAATTTCAAAGTGTTTTTTTCCCCCCCCCCATCCCATGTGATACCACATTAGAGTGTGGACAGGAATGACCTTGCCTCATGCTATACCCCACAGGTCAGACATGAGAGGAGAGGTGCATATTATAGAGGCTGATTCACTGTGGGACAAATGACAGGCATTGTAGAAGAAGGTAATTGGCTTGTCTCCATGTAAAGAGCCTGTTCATTATGATTGTTCACAGAGCCTCAGATCTGACCAGTGAACAACAAAGATCCAAAAACTGTTCTCTTCTTTGACACGATCCCTGTCACACTGATTGACACAATGATCACAATGATTGACAGCGAGAACACACTAATGATGGTTTGACACCTAACATCCTGTAATGATGGATTGGGTGTATGGTTTTAAAGTAGCGGTGTAGATTTATAAACATTGACAGCAAAAAAAATCGGAATTATAGTGGTGTCAATCTTCTCATCTCACTCTCGGCAAGAAAGCAAATTCACATGTTTTACAAAATGTCTAAATATTGCTTTGAAGCAAAGAGATTTTCTGTCTCATGAATTGCATTACAGTTTCAACAAGGTAACTTGTAAGTGTATTAAATGCATTTTTAAAACAATGTACCCAATTATGATCACAGAAATTGCTTAAACCCTGGCTCTGAAATGATTCCTCAAACTCCCATTACTGTGAACTAAACAACATGATTTGAACGGTTTACATATTTTGTAAATAATTTAATAGAGCCCAGTGCGGCCATTTGATTCTTCAACCATGGAGCTTGTGAAGACTTTCCCGCCATCCCAACAAGGGCCACCAGCGATGGAATTAAAAACCAGGCTACTGCAGAGTTTGTTGAACAAGGTAAGTGGCCTGTCTGCCATTAACGGCCTTATGCCTAGTGTTCCTTAAAAGAGCTCCAAATCTGACAGATTCAGCCCAAAATCATCAGCAGGGAACACTCTGTTCTTGAAATGCTTACCATGAAGATGATTGACAGCGGGGATATGTGAATGATTGTTTGACACATAAAAGGAACATAGTGTAATGACTGATCGGGGTGATGGAGGTTGGGTGAAGGCAGATTTTGACATTATAAGATGCAAAAAAAATGACATTATTTACAGCATCATAATATTTTTCCCACGATAGTATCTCTGAAAAAGGCACTATAGGCTGACATATGTCAATGTGAAAAAACCATCTATGCATACACATGGATCTAGTTTTCACAACATGATTCCAAAGTTTTTTTTAAAACTCCCTCCTTTGGAAGACCAGAACGGAGGAGAGGAAATGTAAGTTATAAATAGGAATCAAAAGAACCCCCTTTGTATATTAGTAAGGGATGCCAGAGACACCGACATCTTTGAAAGTGAGAGAGCTTTTGAGCATTTTACAAGACAGGTGAAAGAAACATGTGTGTTAAATCACTAACCGGCTCACTTGGGTCAGCTATACCATAAAAGAAAAAAGATTACAAAGGAAACTAATGAAGACACTGATCAAAGTCTGTAATGGTAATATGTAGCAGGTGTTTCAGACCCCTGCAATCCGCCTGTGCGCCACCCTCCCACCACCGCCGCCGCTGCTCCATCCGTGAAACTCTCTCACATGTGCTTTAATAGGAACAATGGACAGAACACATTTCAGCACTATTCAAAACATGTTATGGGCAATGTGGATGAACTCTTGCAAGGTACTTTAACTGTGGGTGATACCTAAAGGCAGCCACATGGACGCTGTGCATTTACGGTGCATTTTTATGATTGGTAGTAAGTTGAAAAGGGCTGACGTGGTTGAAGCCCATACCGGCAGAAAAACACCTGGATTTGAGATGAATGCGTGAAGGTTGGCGGGACGTGAACTGGAGCGGGTTCAAAGCATGATTGCTATTTTTACACATAGTGTAAGATGAAAGTGGCACTGTTTTTGATTACAAAAGGGGAAAGCATATGATATTTTTAAGAAAATATTTAGCATTTCTCTCAGAAATTTAAAATATTGCTGAACTGCAGTACTACCACCACAACATATAAATAAACTAATATATAAACTAACTACTACTACTACTACTAATACTACTACTACTACTACTACTACTAATACTAATTATAATATGTGGTAGTAGATTGTTATGATTTTGCTTTTACATATCGGTAATATTTATGGATTTATTTTATTTTGTATGTCACAGCCATTTTGAGGAATGTAAAACTCAAATCTTTGATATCACACTATCTTTACCGGCATATCTGCAATTTGTAGCTCTGAACCTGGACTGCGTCTGCGCAGTGCAACGTCTAGAGCGTGCCTAAGCTGCTTCCGCTCCAAGCACACGTTCCCTCTGGGACTTGTAGTTCTCATTGTTACGCTATTAGCATCTCCTTTAAGAATCTCTCCACCCAAACAAAATGACACCGAAAATGGTGACGATTTGGCTCTGACTTAAATAACACGGAAGGCTGCACTTACACGTGTCCTTTCTAATATCGAGTAGATGGAAATGCCACTTCATTCGTGTACTACAACAACCAGCGTCCCCTCTAATGAAAGCGAGGAAGTGTAAACACAAGTCCAGGAACATGAAAAGATCGGGTGACAGTGAGGGGGAAAAGAGAAGAAAGGTATTGATAGCGTTTTTCTCCGTTAGGTCTGGCATATTTCTAAGCCCTGTCGCTCGTTGAATATCTATTGGTCCTTATGCGGTGCTGCTGGCTGCATTTCGAAGGATAGAAAGCCGTAAATGTCAGCGCATACCTAACCTTGCCTGTTTCCTTTATTGTGTTTTCCATTTTCCCTTCAGTCTTCCACGATGAAAAATTACAGTTGCATTGAATCGAAAGTGATTTAATGCAACTTAAAAGTGATTTATCACCTAAATACACTGCTGAGAAGAAAACTGTAGCTTGCAGGATAACGTCTTGGCAACATCCCATATCAACTGGAAACACGATATGAATGAATTAGCTAGCTAGGGTCTGTAGTATATTTGTGAGAAAATAGTAAAAGTCCGAATAGTTCTGTTA
Source organism: Etheostoma spectabile (assembly GCF_008692095.1). Taxonomy (NCBI): domain Eukaryota; kingdom Metazoa; phylum Chordata; class Actinopteri; order Perciformes; family Percidae; genus Etheostoma; species Etheostoma spectabile. The sequence continues at coordinate 26,301,279 of NC_045733.1, read as the reverse complement.
AAATTAAATACATTTAATGGAGAAAAAAAAACAAAAACAAGAGACGCAACGTCAGAGCTTAATTCGGGATGCCAATCTGGTGTGAAGAATGAACAATGAATCAATTGTTAGTTGTATAGTAGCAACGGAACAGCCCCGTGCGACAGTAACAGCACATAGTAAAGTTGTGTGTAGGGTAACGTTATCTCATATTTGGCAAGGTGCCAGGCCAGCAGCCCACAGCTGCTTCAGGCTTCACTGTACAGTGCTTAATAACTGCTGCTATTATGTAGGCTACATCAGAAATTAGTTATAAAAATAATGAATTAGAAACATATTCTTAAATGTAAACTTATTACTTATGCAACTTATTAGAAACCTATTAGTAAATGTAGTGATTAGGCTACTGTAGAGCAGTATAACCTGCTATGGTATAAAACAGGTGTTTGCAGATGTGCAATTAATGCACATGAGATGAACCGAGATGGGTTGGTCTATAACCTGTGATGGGAAACTGTTGTGCGTGCTGGTGCGTTAAGCTATGTTGGGCTTAGTCAGGTTTTCACATTCTGCAAAACCATGACTTTGCGGCTTGTTGAGATAATAAAGGAAAGGAAGGAAAGGGCTCTGCTGTGCCCAAGGCATTCTGGGATGTGTTTTGCCTAAAGTCATAGTGTCTGTCTGTTTGTCTTCCTCTCTGTCTGTTCCTCATCTTATCTCCTCACTTGGACGCTGTCTGCTGTGGCACATATGTTTGGATCATGTTAGACAGCAGTGAAACTATGTAAGACGTGGTTCCTCCTGTTTATGAAAGCAGCCATGGCGGCCAGATGAGCGGCTCAGAGAGAGAACTCATTCCAGCTGGCCCTCAGGCAGCCAGGCAGCACCGCACAGGCCTAATGGCGTTGCTTCCTTTCTCTTTTAAAAGGATGAGCAAGAGGAATTGTAATTGCAAAATGACTATGTGACTGTTGAGCAGCCAATATAGAAGCTGCATGCATTTTGGCTGCTTTTAAAAAAAATAATATCAGTGGTTGTATAATGATACAGCCTTTATAATAACTAATTACTTGGATATGACGGTTGTCTTATCCAGTAAATGAGCGTGTCTGCAATGCTGCACAAAGTGAGATATGCACTTTGATGGGTCCACTGTCAAGTGTGAGTTAGGGGATGCTAGCACCAACAGATTAGTGCCAAGTAAATACACAATCTCATAGGAAAATCCCTCAACATCAAGTAAGCATAGCATACTGACAGGTGGGATGCCATAGAAGTATATATATATTCTTTAACTGAAATAATGTAGGACTTTGGCTGAACTGCCCAGGGATAATTAATCACACCACATCCACAATAATTCACATTTAATTGCAATTGAAAAATCTCAAATAAGTATACATTTTTACTCGCACTCAAGGATGGATCCATCATACACTGTTTGGCCCTCCAACTGTTTTCTTTGTCATTTCAGCTAGAAAAATGGCAGACTATTTGTAAGTCTGTGCATTGCCTCATGTTCCGTAAATAGGTAAATTTTCATGAATTTCCTTCCCATAGCAACACTCAACTTGCCTTGTACCCTAATGACTTGAAAACAATTCATTATATCAGTATTGTCATTACAGGATGAATTTCCACTCATGCCTTGGCAAGTGTGAAAACGGCATTGACCCTGTCCCTTTACCCGATGTTCTAATGCTGTCTTTGATGCAAGCTCGCCATTTGGACAGTGCTGACAAGTATAAAGTGCTGTTTTGAAACAGGAAGTGTGTGTGTGAGCGGCAGGCTAAGTTATGATCACACAGGGTCACCAGATGTTGTGAGGTCCTGGGCACAGCCCAACCCATTGCTTAGATCAGCCTCATTGGTTTTCTCTGGTTGTGGCACCTAGTGCAAGCTGTTTAGGGTATTTAATTTCTGAACACTCATTAAAATGGTTTGTGTTTCCCTTGGCAATTCTGTTAAATTAACAACTACAGAGGTAAAAGCTGATTATGTGGCCACACATCCAGACATGGTTAATCAATTCTCCCACACAAAATGCTAGCTGGTGAATTAGTGTAAAGGAAACGATTTATGGCGACTAATGCCGACGTCCTGTCATGTCAGGCCTGGTGTTTTAGCAAGAGGGGGGGTGTCAGATTCAGCACATTCAGCAGCTTTGCACTCTGCCGGCCATCTTTTTCTCCCTTTTAACCCAAGCTACATGCTGCTTGCTCTATTAATGAGCCAATAATGGAGAAATAGTGTTGGGTGCTGTCATAAAACATGGGTATGGATACCTAAGGCAGGGCAGCGCATAAGCTCCAACAGAGCTAGATTTACACCTAGGCTCGGTATAGAATGGTAGAAAGGGGAACACTCTGCATGGGGGCTCTCGCTGCTTTATCAGACCCCCGCCGGTCGAGCTGTGGAAAAGGCAGGGCTCCGAAAAATACGGCTGTGGCAGATAATGATACCATTACACTAATGGAGCTGGCAAATGAAGGAGAACCCAGATGCCCTGCTTTATTACCGGAGGGGGTCATTTCCTCGCTGCATTCTTAATGGCCTGAGCACACAGTATTGATCAGGCTATCATGCTACTAATCCTCTACAGAATTACTTATCGCTGGCTAGGTGTCCATCCACCTCATGCCCTGCTCTGGCCTTGTTTATCCAGTCATGATTTAGGGCCAAGCAGGGATGGCGTCTGGGAGGTCTTCAGCAGTGGGCTGGCCAGTTCAATGTGTAACAAAAAAGGAGGCAAATGAACCTCATAGCTTTCATTTAATTAAGGAGTAGGCAGTGATGTGGTTCCTCCCTCTTTATGGCCCCATTGGCCGCTGTGGAGCAGGGGAAGCTGTGAGGTTGGGTGTTGTTCTCAGTAATTGTGTTGTGCTGTAAATAAGAACAGGCAGCTCATGTGCCACCATCAGCAGCAGCAGGATGCAAGATTTTCACCAGGCCGCTGGCCTGATTTGATTACTAAATGCTCTACATATTTAACATAACTTCATTCTTGGGGCTGAAAATGGGATACTTCCACATACAAATTATACAAAGTTTCTTTTGGCCTGACTATAGTGGACCTCCATGTTTCAGTTTTTACTACTGCAATTAGAAAAGTGACTTCATGTGATTACTAAAGAAAAGATATTCTAAACTGTTCATGCTATGCATTATTTGAATATGACCGAGAATGGTGTAGCCTGAGCCCATCATTATTACAAATGAATAGGAGGGTCAGGTAGCACTGAGCACTTTGCCCAGGGCTTGTGACCGCTCATATGCTTGGCCCCTTTACTGGGCCCCAGTGTGCATCAGCATCCTCAGGCCATTGAAAGTGTGGTTACGTAGCATCAGCAGACCCCTCTTGTCACCTCTGGCCTTGGCTAATCAAAGAGTTTACCTTAAGGGGGGCATTACGCCCTGTTCGTTAGGGCCACCGCAGTAACCATAAAGAAGTATTTATATATTTCCATCTGGAACAACCTGTCGTGGCTAGGCAAACTAGCTATTGATCCAGATATTTAGTCATTTCTTTCTGTGTGCGCCATCAATATTGTTCAAATCCTTCCACGCGAGGGTTGACCTCAGCCCTGGCCTCTATTTTTCGCTCCCATTGGAGTTCAATGATATACTATTCTGAAAAGTAAAATCAATGAATGAATATGAAGTGTTGGTGTGTAATATAACGCAGGCTCAAGGCCCCAGGACTTTCATTGATCTGCTATGTGAGCGTTGGAGGGGGCTGATTAGTCTGTTTCTGAGCTTTCCCTCTACATGTCTTTTCCTTGTCTTGCCTGTTTGATCTTTGGCTCACATATTTGGACTGAGATTAGATCAACAGATCGAGTTGGTTAGTTTAGCCTCTTTTTCCTACAATGCACTGCTTTCATTTTCCTGCCCAGTTTGGTACAAGAATGTCATAACTTCTACTGGAGTGAAACTATTGGGAAATGCCATGCAATCAAGTGTTTATGTATTTACAATAGTGCTTTTATTGTTTAGTAGTCTTTTTATGTAAATGTGTTTTAGTTTAACAGTAACAAATTTTGCTCTTAACCAAATTAAATCTTAGAGCGCTGCAGTAAGCGTCGTGGACGGCAAGTCTTTGTTGTAAATATGTCAGTGATGGAAGGAAGGGATTGATTGTTGTATGTTTTCCCCCACTTCATCTATGATGTCACTATTAAATACACTGATTATATGGCATGTACATATATGGTCACATAAACCAGTTGTTTCCTTGAGATAAATTGATGTACCAAGTTCATGTTTAGTTTACTGTTTTGTTCTGTTAATGACATTGGTCACCACCAGCCACATAGGTGTTGAGTTAGCTTCTAAAGATCAATATCAGAAACCCTGCATGTCGTTCCCTCTCTTCCTACCACCTTTTTTATATTGGTCTTTGTTGAATGCATGACTTATTAGTGCATTAAGTCAACATTTGGTTTGCATCTTGAAGGATATCAACTTTTATGGCCTTGTCTGCATTGTCTCAGGGTACATGGCTAAGATCGGCCTGTCAGAGACTCCCATATGTGCTTGAGAGGACCTGTGATCTTACTAAACATTTTAATGGAACAAGCAGAGCTTATGCCAGGCATAACAGTTTGGTGTGGTTTGGGGATTAAACATCATAGTGAGTCATACTTTAGAGAGGTTTCCTTTAAGCAATGACTGCTACAGTGGATATAAAAAGTTTACTCACCCCTGTTAAATGGCAGGGTTTTGTGATGTCAAAAAATGAGACAAAGAAATCATGTCAGAACTTTTTCCGCCTTTTAATGTGACCTATAACGTGAACAATTCAATTGAAAAACAAACTGAAATCTTTGAGAGGGAAAAATAAAAAACAAAAAACTTCAATAACCTGGTTGCGTAAGTGTGCACACCCTTAAACTAATATTTTGTTGAAGCACCTTTTGATTTTACTACAGCACTCAGTCTTTTTGGGTAGGAGTCTATTAGCTTGGCACATCTTGACGTGGCATAATTTGCCCACTCTTCTTTGCAAAAGTGCTCCAAGTCTGTCATATTGCGAGGACATCTCGCGTGGACAGCCCCTTTAAGATCCCCCCACCGATGTGGATTGGATTCAGGTCTGGGCTCTGGCTGGGCCATTCCAAAACGTTAATCTTCTTTTTGGTGAAGCCATGCTTTTGTGGATTTGGATGTGTGCTTTGGGTCGTTGTCATGCTGAAAGGTGAACTTCCCCTTCATCTTCAGCTTTCTAACGGAAGCCAGAAGGTTTTGTGTCAAAATTGCCTGGTATCCCTCCACCCTGACTAAGAGCCCCGAAGCATGATGCTACCACTACCATGCTTCACTCTGGGTATGGTGTTCTTTGGGTGATGTGCAGTGTTTTTGCACCAAACATATCTTTTGGAATCATGGCCAAAAAGTTCAACCTTGTCTGACCATAACACATTTTCCCACATGCTTTTGGGAGACTTGATGTTTGTTTTTGCAGACTGCAGCCATGCTTGGATGTTGTTGTTTTTTGTAAGAAAAGGCTTCCGTCTTGCCACGCTACCCCAAAGCCCATTCATATGAAGAATACGGGAGATTGTTGTCACATGTAGTACACAGCCAGTACTTGCCAGAAATTCCTGCAGCTCATTTAATGTTGCTGTAGGCCTCATGAAAGCCTCCCCTGAGCAGTTTTCTTCTCGTCTTTTCATCAATATTGGAGGGACGTCCAGTTCTTGGTATTGTATCTGTTGTGCCATATTTTCTCCACTTGA
>NC_045733.1:26295477-26295552 GCF_008692095.1 Etheostoma spectabile | reverse complement strand
CTTCACTGTGTTCCATGGTATATTTAATACTTCGGAAATTCTTTTGTACTCTTCTCCTGACTGATATCTTTCAAC
>NC_045733.1:26295315-26295467 GCF_008692095.1 Etheostoma spectabile | reverse complement strand
CTCTGATGGTTTGGAAGCTCTCTGCCTTTGCTCTTAGATGCAACTAAGAAAATGTCAGGAAAATCCTACTGAAACAGCTGAACTTTATTTGTGATTAATCAAAGTGACGTGTGTAATGACTTCTATTTAACATGAGTTGGAATGTGATTGGT
>NC_045733.1:26295132-26295305 GCF_008692095.1 Etheostoma spectabile | reverse complement strand
CACAGCCACATCCCCAGTTATAAGAAAGTGTGCACACTTATGCAACCAGATTATTTAATTTTATCAATTAAGGTTTTTAATTTTCAACCTCGAAGATTTCAGTTTGTTTTTCAGTTGAATTTTTCACATTATAGGTCACATTAAAAGTGGAAAAAGTTCTGACATGATTTATC
>NC_045733.1:26294164-26295122 GCF_008692095.1 Etheostoma spectabile | reverse complement strand
ATTATAGGTCACATTAAAAGTGGAAAAAGTTCTGACATGATTTATCTTTGTCTTAATTTTTTACATCACAAAAACCTGTCATTTTAACAGGGGTGTGTAGACCTTTATACATCCACTGGATCTACTCACCACCATATTATGGCATAAAGCAAGATGCTAAATTAAAAAATAGTTCTACCAAAGGAAAAATCAGCCATATTTTGACAGAAGTTCCACAGATATGAGGCAAGAGTAATCATGTCTTACACCCATGCAGTCCTACTCAGTTTGATTTCCTTTAGATAGAGGTATAGGTTCTGCTACAGAAATAACACTTTAGGTTCCAACACTTGGGTATATTGCTATGTTTAGCATTTACCACCCAGATGGCTTTCTCCTATAGAAACAGTCACTAGGATTGCCTAAACAGCCCTTGACAGCGTATGTGTCTGACAGCCCCTACCGAGCACCACCTATTAGTGTTGAGGTATTAGCCACAGATGTCCGCGTATTCGCAAACAAGGCCGCAATGTGGATCATGCAAACTGGTCGACCAGATCAGCCGTCAGATTCAATGAGATTACATCAAATGTGACCTGCCCAAGCAGGGTTCATCCGTCATGCATGTGTCCCGTCACAAGAGAGACACGGAATAATCAGTTTAATCAATAGATGTTGGTGGCTCATTGGACTGGTGCTGAATAAACATGGGAATGACCCTCTCAACTCGTACACAAAGGCTAGAGTCTCCAGGGGATTCATTAGCTACTCAAGGCTATGATCCGGGCGAGTCGTTATTTTCTTTTTCTGTTTGTTTTGCGTTCTGGTGGTGTGTGTGCGGTTTTGTGTAGATTGACAGGTGTAAGTGTGAGGTATGGGTGGCTTTGAATGCATAGTTGTAAGTTTTTATGCACATACTCCTTTCTATATGTGTGTGTGTGTGTGTGTGTGTGTGTGTGTGTGTGTGTGTGTGTGTGTG
>NC_045733.1:26285752-26294139 GCF_008692095.1 Etheostoma spectabile | reverse complement strand
AAATGGTATGTATGTTCAATCATTGTCAACAGCGATTTCCTCATTTCCATACAGTAGGCTTGACGAAGAAGCCTGTGATATGATGGGATAGTGTTCAAGGAGGATTTCAGTCCTGCCGCGTGTCTCCTTGTGTGAGTGACTGATCACAGTAGAAGTGGTTGTGTCTCTATCCAGTACCATGTTAAGACTGTGCAAAGACCCAGTTGTGTACATGGCACGGGTTGATCAAACCCATCATGTGACAAGCAACTCTCATAATGACGATGATTTCCCAGCTCTTGTGCCTTTCGGCTCCCATTAGATCAGCTTCTGACACTACCGAGTCTGGTACTTCATTGGGATAAAGATGATGTGCAACGACGGAGGGGCTGGGGAGTCAAGGGTAAACGAGAGGCTGAGACAGGGTACTGTGCAGGATTGGCTGACAGCGCGGTGACAATTATCATGTGGTTATTATAACCTTATGCTGAACATAAGATTGATAAAGTGTGGTACTTGACCAAACACTTCAAGGATACTTACCATCAACTCACTGCATGTCACATACACACACCAACCTATAAAATGAGACATTTTGAGGGGAAAAGTAGCGAGATCATACAACATGTCAAAATAGAGAGGATCCTGTCTTCTTCGGGTTTTCCTACATCAAAATGTGACTTCGTGTTAAAATTGCTATCAATTGTATCATATTATTCCAAGACAAAGCCATACAAGGTATTAAATTAGTCCAGCCTATTGTTGAACAGATTTTTGAATATGGTATTGTTAACAAGATAGAGCAGTGGCCTAAGTTTAATGCTGACAACCACCTAAGCCACTAGAAAAACATATGGCACAAAACAGATGTGGACTGAACAATGTAGGACAGGTCTAATTCTTCTCATGTAGTCTTGACCCAGATAAACTGGCATTATGATGTGACCTCAGATTAATATGAAATAAGGGCCGGATATCATTGTGGCTGTTTACAGGGCCGTCAACCTGTCTTCCTGGAATCCTGAAGCAGATAAGTTTGCTATAATGGCATTAGCCAAATCCTGAAGTATAGCAGACGGCACTTGTCTTGCTTGAGAAGCCACCTCCTTCTTTATTTATTTTTCCTTCACTCATTCTGAACAAAGGGAAATTTCTACCGGAATTGAAAAAGCTTATCCTCTTTTCACTCTTCCCAAAAGCTTGAATGGTGACAGATTAACATTTGGAGGTTTACAAACCAGCCATTTGAAAATGTAATTGCTGGTGCCACACTGCATGCATGTGTTTAAGTTGAGAGTTAATATTAAAGCTTAAAATACACAATGCACTTGAGTCGCGGGGGGAAGATGTGAGGCGTTGGGCCAGACCCAAGTCACTTAAGTCCGGACCATTCTGTCACCGTATCAGGGGCCCGCAATCTGTCCCAAACCCTTACTAGGTGCCAAAGTTACTGTTCACTTGCTAATTATTACAGCCAATCAGAGGGTTAACGGGGCGGAGCCTGGCCAGACATGTTCTGGGGCATTTAACAGCTGGCAGGAACGGAGGTGAATGCATTACACAATACCCTCGTCCAATAAAAATAAAACACCCTGACATCTGAGGTGTACTTAGCACAGAGGGAAGGGAGGAAGTGAGGGAGGCAAGAAAGGAGGGAGGGAGCAAGAGAGGGAGGGATCAGGAGGGTGGGGTGGGGTGGGGTGAATGACACGATGTCCAAGTGCCACCTAGTGACAGCTTCCTGGCTTCTCTGTGCCTTCAGAGCATACGGGGTGCGTGTGTGTGTGTGTGGGTGTGTGTGTGTGTGTGTGTGTGGTGTGTGTGTGTTGTGTGTGTGTGTGTGTGTGTGTGTGGGAGGGGGGCATATGAAGCAACCCAGGACAGACCAATTGGATATCAGCAGCATATTGTTTTATTTCTTTCAAAACATCTCAGTAAGCACGATCCTGTCCAAAGAACCGCCTAAACCATTCAAGTTTCTAATCAAATTACAAACATTCAGTAAAACGCTGACATTCACAAATGATGTCGATTTTAATCACTTTACATCTTGTTTCCAAAGCTCAATCAAGCAAAACATGCCTTCCTCGTGTGACACCATGTCCTTTCAGAAGGGTGAGCGGGCCTGTAACACTGCATGGTAGGCTGGTGGACTGGGCTCCTAGGTCCCCTCCCCTCATACAGGTATAAATACACTCTGCCAGTGCCCAGAGGTGAGGGGATGAGAGTGGAGGTGAGCTTGAAATAATGCTATTTCACGGCAGGTCAGCCCTCCATTATGGCCGTTTCAAAAACTATTAATCTTGTTGTAGTCAGTGGCCTAGAAATAATTACTTCATCTAACCCATGTAATACAGCATGCAGCAGTCAGAGCGTGCAATTTAAGGCGGGGAGGCAGGATGGGGGGGGGAGAGACAGAGAAAGAGTGGGAATGAGTGAGCGAGAGTGGGGGGAGAGCCACAAATTACCCGCCCTGTTCCTGCTACCGGGGGACTGATGTCCGCTACTTCAGTGGGGCCTTTTACACTCTCAACGCTGATTAGATAGATACACACACACGCACGCTCGAAAGGCAGATCATATACAAGCACACATATGTCCGCACATAATCCATGATTAAATACACCACGGAGAGAGGAACTCACAAATCGATTATTTTAAACAAGGGTTCAAACCCTTTCTAAATTGTACCTCAAGACATCACTCAAAATATCAATTAAAATATGGTTACTTACTTTTGCTATATTGTTTAATTAGATTCAATGTAATTTCCCGTCACTTACTACTTACTTACATTGCAATATGTACGTAATGGCCACCTACTTACTTTACAATACTTTTTAGATGCCACTTTACATTCATTCAGTACTTTTTACACCCTGTCTGTTGTTTGCCTGTTGTGTGTTTTTTATTGTGGAAAACGCTGCTGTAAAAGTGAATTTCCCATTGTGGGATAAATAAAGTATTATCTAATCTAAGTGATAACTCTAAATTAAATTTCGTTAGCACGCACAACTGACACTACCAAAGTCAGACCATCAACTGGCTACCACTAATGTCATTCGATAAACATAACATTGATCACTTTCATATTTACCATCTAAATGCCACAATCATGCAAATTAATTTGTTGTGCACCTGCAGAAATATAATAAGAAAAGATAAACAATGGCAAAATATAAAAGTTGAAATATTTTTTGGGGTTATCAGTCAGAAGCAATTTCAAAAACCAGTTATTAACCACAGGAAGTACTGCGGGGAAACAGAGGAGCTTCTGCAAACTCAGTCTCCATGAACGTCATAGGAAGTATGTATGGAGTGACATAATAAATGCAGCCCTCCAGTGGCTGTCACAGCTGGCATTGCAAGTGCAAATTAATTAGTCAAGGTGAGGTCTCCCTTGGTTCTGAATTTGGGGGGGGGGGGGGTCCTCGCCATGCATGGCTGTAAACACGCACTATATCCAATCAGGTGTCACCGCGGCGTTTGATCAGCATGCGAAAATTGTCACCAATCCCGGCAGAGAGTGGGCCGAGGGGGAGAACAAAGGAAAAGAGCTGTCATGAGAGAACAGGGTGTGGTAGTGAGGGGCAGTGGCAGTGGATGAAGAGAGGTTGCCCATTAGCAGTGTCTGTCGCCTATCTCTCTCCATCTCTTAACATCTCTCTCTTTGTTTTCTTTCTTTTACTATGTGGTTACCTACAGAATACCCTTAGTATCCGTCACAACTTACGTCTGTGCTAGACTCGAGAAAATCTCAACCGCAGCTGTCATACTTACGGTTCACAACCACCAACAGAGCTTTCAAAAGAAAACCCCAAAGTAGTAAAACTACTTGTTACCTACCAAAAAAAAAAAAAACAACGTGTACAGAGATACAAGCTGCGCTCATTTTGTTTTATTCAAGCCCCGTTCTAAGTAGTGGGGTCCTTCTGAAAAGCCGGAGAACAAGAGGCAGACATGGCTGCTCTCCTCGCCCAGTGCCTCCAGGCTGCAATGAGGCAATGCAGGAATACACGCGCCATTAGATACTGTTTACCTTTGGGTTGGGTGATATTGAATACATTAGCCGATTGAACCACAATAGAAAACACAGGCGGTGACAAGGCCCATGTCTTGCGACTACCATGGTAACGAGATTAGAGGCTAACAAAGAGCAGACAGAGGGGAAAAAATTTAAAACGAATAGTGATACATAAATTAATTAAAGGACAAAAAAACAAGTGGAGATTAAGTTTGAACATCTGTCAGCGACTTAGCTTCCCAACGTAATACCAGTGTTAGAACATTTATACCTTGAAGTTAATGATCCCCTCTTAATGACAGTCAAGGAAAACTGGCTGCGGCAGCATCCTGCCGAACGCCGATAAGAGACCCCCTTTCCCCCCTCCCAAAAAAAAAAAAAAAAAAACAGTTTAAAGAACCTTGGCACTAATCCCTATTGTCATCCCAGCGCAGCAGAAGGACTACAAACACAGATAACTCTGTGAAGCTGTCTATTTCCAGGAGTTATGGGGACAGCAAGCGCTGGTGTCTCGAATCAGTCACTCAGATTAGCCAACCTCTATGCTGTCAGTCAACCGAGACAGTCGCTGTCACCACATTTACATGAGTCCATCTCCTACGTGACAATGCCCCCTATATGTGACAATGGTTGCGAGTAAAGGGTTCATCAGCTTGCAGATAGCGGTTGTACAGTCTGGCAGACTAGGACTGTTGTTGGATTAGTCAGGGTGTGCACTGCGCTTGTGTCTGACACTCCACAACAAGTTTAAGGAGTCTTAACCATCGCTGTTTCACATAGTGGAGAGAATGTGGGAGGTATGTCAGGGGAAACACACACACACACACTACACTGACAAACATAGATACACAAATAAAAGAATAAACTTTCAAAAGGGTTAAAAAGAAAAAAACTTGAAAGTACATAAGAGTGTTTACTTAGTTATGTCTTACCCAAAGTTGGCTTCAAGCATGACTTTAGCCCACCTACTTCACTTAACATGATGAAGCTCAAAAAATAAAAGAAGAGAAACAGAAAATGAAGTACAAAACACTAGAAAACATCTGGAGCAGTCTCCACTTGGATAAACACAAGTATGAGGAGATTAAATGGCCAACCCTAAAACAAATCCCTAAAAAACTAGAAAAACTTTGGGGTGTCCAATATTAAAGGTAGTCCCTGCAGAGTAGAGTATACTTCAAATGAATGTGTGTTACTTGACGGACCTGAGAGCTCACAGGGTGCTGACTGCTTTGTGTGCCTCTGTGGCTCACTCCACTTCACCGTACTGCAACAAATGACAGTGGATGCTCTACATAACGGGCCAGGGCAAGCAGACACAGGGGTTGACAACTGAACCCTCAAACCCCAACCCCTACCCCTGCCATGGCACCGCAGCACACACACACACACAAAAAAGCCCCGAAAACCGCCCTGACATGACCGCTCAGCAGCCCTTCCTAAACCCTCCTTGTGTTTTTTCTTCTCCATCTCACTGGAGACAACACTCAATTCAGAACCGTTTTAGCCAGGCAAGTGGATGTGACCTGCTGCCCCCCAGTCAGCCTCATCTGAATAAACACAGTTGAAGAAACAGGCAAAGGAGGGGAAATCTGCCTACATTATGATAGGAAGAGAAAAGATGGGATTCAGCCATGGGGCTCGATTCTTTATGCACGTTTGATCAAGTGCTTGACAGCACCGGTGGATGGAATTACGGATGTTGAACAAAAAGTTGTGGTGTGGGTTTAAGTGTGGATGAGGTGGTGTGTGTGTGTGTGGGGTGTGTGTGTGTGTGGGGTGTGTGTGTGTGTTGTGTGTGTGTGTTGTGTGTGTGTGTGTTGTAGTGTGTGTGCGTTTGTGGGTGTGTGTGTCTATGGTTCAGTCTGGACAGCTGGGTTTTTCCATGGCCTGACAGTGTTGACTGTGGACAAGCCCGCAGCACCACACAACTACTATACAAAGCGCAACCCGCGCACTAGCCTTCGCAATCCATCACTCAGGACGGCCAAGGGAAGTGCCGTGAGAAGAGGTCACGACGTGGAGGAAAGAGGTGGGAGGAGAGAGGAGAAGTGGATGAGGAAGGAGGGAGGGCTGGGCAGGGGTTAAGTGTAGAGAGACAGCAATGAAAGGCAACTGTCATGCACCCGTGCTCGCCCAGGAGCACCTGTCTCGAAAAGAACATGCAAAGTGTGCCGGTCACGTCCTGAACATACCCCCACTTTACACACACACACACACACACCACACACACAACACACACAACACACACACACACACAACACACACACACACAACACAACACACACACACACAACACACACACACAAACACACACACCAACACACACACACACACACACATACATAGATAGAAGCTCATAAGAAAGGGCTGATGCTCCACCGTTGGAAAGGCATCACCTGTCTGACACGCATGCCAGTCAAGCTGTCGTTGGCTCCTTCGCATATGCAAGGAAAGTTAGGCTGATGAGAAAAAACACACAGGGGCTCAGAGGAAAAATCACTGAGACATGAAGGACTATCTGAAGTGAGAAGACACTTCTCAAAGACTTGATGCAGTGTAAATGCTGAAACAAACAATTCAAAAAGGCCTGGTTACTAAAGTCCTCAGGTGGAAACACTGTCCAAAGCACTGATGGCACTGGGACGAACATCATTTTTTCAAAAAAATTTCAGAATTTTGTGTTTGATTAATATTAGACAGGGATTAGATCAATGGCTAATGTTGTATTTGAATCTTTCATGCAATTTAACCTTGGCAACGCTAACTTATTTGCTAAATAAACAACATACAAAATTGATATGTCATATTCAATTCAATTTATTCTTAAGTATTATTCATAACAAGAGTTATTCGAGACACTTTACAGATAGAGTAGGTCTAGACCACACTCTATAATTTACAAGGACCCAACAGTTCTAGTAGTTCATATGCCTGACACCATAACTGTCATACCTTCTATAAAGTAACACAATACTATTTTTTTTAAACACATAATGTTTTAGTTTGTCTTTTTTACAAGTAAAAAACTACCGTGGTATTTTCTTTATGGGGTTAGCGGGACCTCCAGCTGGCTAAGCAATTCAATGCTAAAACCTGCCACGGCTAAAAGGACGCACACTTGTATGTTCAGCCAGTGCAAAGCAATAAGTCAACGCCAGGTATTTTAACAACTTTCATTGCTCATGTTATGGAAAAGAGCTTATGATGTACAAATAACAGTTACTATTTACAGCTCCTTGTGAACCTGGTCTCCAGCAGCTTTTGTGAATGAAGGGTTTTGGACTTTCCATTGAAACCAGATGTAGCCCACACCGTAGCAGTAGGCACTTTTATTTTATTGGAAAGGTGAGTCATTACAAAATAAACAGCATGAAGACTGTTCTGTTATGCAGGTGGCATTACATAGTGAAATCATTTTTATTAGAGTTGGCTAAATTAGCAACAACCAGGGCAGCTAGGATGTATCGGGGTAGCAATGATTATTACTGACATTATTGCTTCGGGGGCAATCACTGTTCGTGCAATATAACTCTGACAAATATTATAGTTCTCTTAGCTATGCACGCACGCACACACACACACAACACACACACACACACACACACACACACACACACACACACACACACACACACACACACACACACACACACAAACCATGTGTGTGTGCGTGCGTGCATATGCTAAGAGAACATATAATATTTGTCAGAGGTAATATTGCACGAGACACGTGATTGCCCCCGAAGCAATAATGTCAGTAATAATCAATGCTACCCCGAATACATCCTAGCTGCCCTGGTTGTTGCTAATTTTAGCCAACTCTAATAAAAATGATTTCACTATGTAATGCCACCTGCATAGGACAGAACAGTCTTCATGCTGTTTATTTTTGTAATGACTCACCTTTCCAATAAAATAAAAGTGCCTACTGCTACGGTGTGGGCTACATCTGGTTTCAATGGAAAGTCCAAAACCCTTCATTCACAAAAGCTGCTGGAGACCAGGTTCACAAGGAGCTGTAAATAGTAACTGTTAATTTGTACATCATAAGCTCTTTTCCATAAACATGAGCAATGAAAGTGTGTTAAAATACCTGGCGTTGAGCTTATTGCTTTGCACTGGCTGAACATACAAAGTGCGTCCTTTTAGCCAGTGGCAGGTTTTAGCATTGAAATTAGCTTAGCCAGCTGGAGGTCCCTGCTAACCACCATAAAGAAAATACCACAGGTAGTTTTTACTTGTAAAAAAAGACAAACTAAAACATTATGTGATTTAAAAAAAATAGTATTGTGTTACTTTATAGGAAGGGTATGACAGTTATGGTGTCAGGCATATGAACTACTAGAACTGTTGGGTCCTTGTAAATTATAGAGTGTGGTCT
>NC_045733.1:26283229-26285742 GCF_008692095.1 Etheostoma spectabile | reverse complement strand
TATCTGTAAAGTGTCTCGAGATAACTCTTGTTATGAATTAATACTTAAGAATAAAATTGAATTGAATATGACATATCAATTTTGTATGTTGTTTATTTAGCAAATAAGTTAGCGTTGCCAAGGTTAAAATTGCATGAAAGATTCAAATACAACATTAGCCATTGATCTAATTCCTGTCTAATATTAATCAAACACAAAATTCTGAAAGTGTTTTGAAAAAATGATGTTCAGTCCCAGTGCCATCAGGTGCTTTGGACAAGTGTTTCCACCTGAGGACTTTAGTAACCAGGCCTTTTTGAATTGTTTGTTTCAGCATTTACACTGCATCAAGTCTTTGAGAAGTGTCTTCTCACTTCAGATAGTCCGTTCATGTCTCAGTGATTTTTCCTCTGAGCCCCTGTGTGTTTTTTCTTCATCAGCCTAACTTTTCCTTGCATATGCGAAGGAGCCAACGACAGCTTGACTGGCATGCTGTCAGACAGGTGATGCCTTTCCAACGGTGGAGCATCAGCCCTTTCTTAGAGTTCGATCTCTGTATGTGTGTGTGTGTGGTGTGTGTGTGTGTGGTGGTGTGTGTGTGGGTGTGGTGTGTGTGTGGTGTGTGTGTGTGGTGTGTGTGTGTGTGTGTGTGGTGGTGTGTGTGTGTGGTGTGTGTGTGTGTGTGTGTGTGTGTGTGTAAAAGTGGGGTATTGTCAGGACGTGACCGGCACACTTTGCATGTTCTTTCGAGACAGGTGCTCCTGGGCGAGCACTGGGGCATGACAGTTGCCTTTCATTGCTGTCTTCTCTACACTAACCCCTGCCCAGCCCTCCTCCTTCCTCATCCACTTCTCCTCTCTCCTCCCACCTCTTTCCTCCACGTCTGACCTCTTCTCACGGCACTTCCCTTGGCCGTCCTGAGTGATGGATTGCGAAGGCTAGTGCGCGGGTTGCGCTTTGTATAGTAGTTGTGTGGTGCTGCGGGCTTGTCACAAGTCTAACACTGTCAGGCCATGGAAAAAACCAGCGTCCAGACTGAACCATAGACACACACACGCACAAACGCACACACACATACACACACACCAACAACACACACACACACACACACACACACACACACACACACACACACACACACACGCTCATCCACACTTAAACCCACACCACAACTTTTTGTTCAACAGTCCGTAATTCCATCCACCGGTGCTGTCAAGCACTTGATCAAACGTGCATAAAGAATCGAGCCCCATGGCTGAATCCCATCTTTTCTCTTCCTATCATAATGTAGGCAGATTTCCCCTCCTTTGCCTGTTTCTTCAACTGTGTTTATTCAGATGAGGCTGACTGGGGGGCAGCAGGTCACATCCACTTGCCTGGCTAAAACGGTTCTGAATTGAGTGTTGTCTCCAGTGAGATGGAGAGAGAAAAAACACAAGGAGGGGTTAGGAAGGGCTGCTGAGCGGTCATGTCAGGGCGGTTTTCGGGGCTTTTTGTGTGTGTGTGTGTGCGTGTGCCATGGCAGGGGTAGGGGTTAGGGAGTTTGAGGGTTCAGTTGTCAACCCCTGTGTCATGCTTGCCCTGGCCCTGTTATGTAGAGGGCATCCACTGTCATTTGTTGCAGTACGGTGAAGTGGAGTGAGCCACAGAGGCACACAAAGCAGTCAGCACACTGTGAGCTCTCAGGTGCCGTCAAGTAACACACATTCATTTGAAGTATACTCATACTCTGCAGGGACTAATCCTTTAATAATTGGACACCCCAAAGTTTTTCTAGTTTTTTAGGGATTTGTTTTAGGGTTGGCCATTTAATCTCCATCATACTTGTGTTTATCCAAGGTGGAGACTGCTCCAGATGTTTTCTATAGTGTTTGTACTTCATTTTCTGTTTCTTCTTTTTATTTTTTGAGCTTCATCATGTTAAGTGAAGTAGGTGGGCTAAAGTCATGCTTGAAGCCAACTTTGGGTAAGACATAAACTAAGTAAACTAACTCATTATGTACTTTCAAGTTTTTTTCTTTTTAACCCTTTTGAAAGTTTATTCTTTTATTTGTGTATCTATGTTTGTCAGTGTAGGTGTGTGTGTGTGTGTTTCACCTGACATACATCTCCCACATTCTCTCCACTATGTGAAAACAGCGATGGTTAAGACTCCTTAAACTTGTTGTTGGAGTGTCAGACACAAGCGCAGTGCACACCCTGAGCTTAATCCAACAACAGTCCTAGTCTGCCAGACTGTACAACCGCTATCTGCATACGAGTGGACCCCTTTACTCGCAACCATTGTCACATATAGGGGGGCATTGTCACGTATGAGATGGACTCATGTAAATGTGGTGACAGGCTACTGTCTCGGTTGACTGACAGCATAGAGGGATTGGGCTAATCTGAGTGACTGATTCGAGACACGCAGCGGCTTGGCTGTCCCCATAACTCCTGAGAAATAGACAGCTTCAGCAGAGTTATCTGTGTTTGTAAGTCCTTCTGCTGCGCTGGGATGACAATAGGGATTAGTGCCAAGGTTCTTTAAACTG
>NC_045733.1:26254143-26283219 GCF_008692095.1 Etheostoma spectabile | reverse complement strand
TTTTTTTTGGGAGGGGGGGAAAGGGGGTCTCTTATCGGCGTCTCGGCAGGATGCTGCCGCAGCCAGTTTTCCTTGACTGTCAATTAAAGAGGGGATCATTAACTTCAAGGGTATAAATGTTCTAACACTGGTATTACGTTGGGAAGCTAAGTCGCTGACAGATGTTCCAACTTTAATTCTCCACTTGTTTTTTTGTCCTTTAATTAATTTATGTATCACTATTCGGGTTTTAAATATTTTTTCCCCCTGTCTGCTCTTTGTTAGCCTCTAATCTCAGTTACCATGGTAGTCGCAAAGACGATTGGGCCTTGTCACTCGCCTGTGTTTCTTATGTGGTTCAATCGGCTAATGTATTCAATATCACCCAAACCAAAAGGTAAACAGTATCTAATGGCGCGTGTATTCCTGCATTGCCTCATTGCAGCCTGGAGGCACTGGGCGGGAGGAGAGCAGCATGTCTGCCTCTTGTTCTCCAGGCTTTTCAGAAGGACCCCACTACTTAGAACGGGGCTTGATAAAAACAAAATGAGCGCAGCTTGTATCTCTGTACACGTGTGTTTTTTTTTTTTGGTAGGTAAACAAAAGTAGTTTACTACTTTGGGGTTTTCTTTTGAAAGCTCTGTTGGTGGTTGTGAACCGTAAGTATGACAGCTGCGGTTGAGATTTTCTCAGAGTCTAAGCACAGACGTAGAGTTGTGACGGGATACAGTAAGGCGTATTCTGTAGGTAACCACATAGTGAAAGAAAGAAAACAAGAGGAGGAGAGATGTTAAGGAGAGTGGGAGAGAGATAGGCGACAGACACTGCTAATGGGCAAACTCTCTTCATCCACTGCCACTGCCATCACTACCACCACCCTGTTCTCTCATGACAGCTCTTTTCCTTTGTTCTCCCCCTCGGCCCACTCTCTGCCGGGGATTGGTGACAAGTTTTCGCATGCTGATCAAACGCCGCGGTGACACCTGATTAGGATATAGTGCGTGTTTACAGCCATGCATGGCGAGGACCCCCCCCCCCCCAAATTCAGACAACAAGGGAGACCTCACCTTGACTAATTAAATTTGCACTTGCAATGCCAGCTGTGACAGCCACTGGAGGGCTGCATTTATTTATGTCACTCCATACATACTTCCTATGACGTTCATGGAGACTGAGTTTGCAGAAGCTCCTCTGTTTCCCCGCAGTACATTCCTGTGTGTAATAGACTGGCTTTTTGAAATTGCTTCTGACTGATAACCCCAAAAAATATTTCAACTTTTATATTTTGCCATTGTTATATCTTTTCTTATTATATTTCTGGCAGGTGGCACAACAAATTAATTTGCATGATTGTGGCATTTAGATGGTAAATATGAAAACGTGATCAATGTTATGTATTATCGAATGACATTTAGTGGTAGCCAGTTGATGGTCTGACTTTGGTAGTGTCAGTTGTGCGTGCTAAAGCAAATTTAATTTAGAGTTATCACTTAGATTAGATAATACTTTATTTATCCCACAATGGGGAAATTCACTTGTTACAGCAGCAGTTTTTCCACAATAAAAAAACAAACAACAGGCAAACAACAGACAGTGTGTAAAAAGTACTGAATGAATGTAAAGTGGCATTATCTAAAAAGTATTGTAAAGTAAAGTGAGGTGGCCATATTACGATACATATTGCAATGTAAGTAAGTAAGTAAGTGACGGGAAATTACATTGAATCTAATTAAACAATATAGCAAAAGTAAGTAACCATAATTTAATTGATATTTTGAGTGAGTCTTTGAGGTACAATTTAGAAAGGGTTTCGAACCCTTGTTTAAAATAATGCGATTTGTGAGTTCCTCTCTCCGTGTGTGTATTTAATCATGGATTAATGTGCGGACATATGTGTGCTTGTATATGATCTGTCTTTCAGAGCGTGCGTGTGTGTGTATCTAAATCAGCGTTGAGAGTGTAAAAGGCCCCAGCTGAAGTGAGCAGGACATCAGTCACCCGGTAGCAGGAGACAGGGCCTGGTAATTTGTGGCTCTCCCCCCACTCTCGCTCACTCATTCCCACTCTTTTTCTGTCTCTCCACCCCCCCCATCCTGCCTCCCCAGCCTTAAATTGACCAGCTCGACTGCTGGTCATGCTGTATTACATGGGTTAGATGAAGTAATTATTTCTAGGCCACTGACTACAAGCAAGATTAATAGTTTTTGAAACGGCCATAATGGAGGGCTGACCTGCCGTGACATAAGCATTATTTCAAGCTCACCTCCACTCTCATCCCTCTCACCTCTGGGCACTGGCAGAGTGTGATTTATACCTGGGTTAATGAGGGGAGGGGACCTAGGAGCCCAGGTCCACCAGCCTACCAGTGCAGTGTTACAGGCCCGCTCACCCTTCTGAAAAGACAGTGGGGTCACACGAGGAAGGCTGATGTTTTGCTTGATTGAGCTTTGGAAACAAGATGTAAAGTGATTAAAATCGACATCATTTGTGAATGTCAGCGTTTTACTGAATGTTGTAATTTGATTAGAAACTTGAATGGTTTAGGCTGTTCTTTGGACAGGATCGGTGCTTACTGAGATGTCTTTGAAAGAATAAAAACAATATGCTGCTGATATCCAATTGGTCTGTCCTGGGTTGCTTCATATGCCCCCCTCCCCCACACACACACACACACACACACACACACACACACACACACACACACACACACACACACACACACACACACACGCACCCCTGATGCTCTGAAGGCACAGAGAAGCCAGGAAGCTGTCACTAGGTGGCACTTGGACATCGTGTTATCAGATGCTCTCTCCCCTTCACCCCACCCTCCTGATCCCCTCCCTCTCTTGCTCCCTCCCTCCTTTCTTGCCTCCCTCACTTCCTCCCTTCCCTCTGTGCTAAGTACACCTCAGATGTCAGGGTGTTTTATTTTTATTGGACGAGGGTATTGTGTAATGCATTCACCTCCGTTCCTGCCAGCTGTTAAATGCCCCAGAACATGGTCTGGCCAGGCTCCGCCCCGTTAACCCCTCTGATTGGCTGTAATAATTAGCAGAAGTGAACAGTAACTTTGGCACCTAGTAAGGGTTTGGGACAGATTGCGGGCCCCTGATACATACGTGACAGAATGGTCCGGACTTAAGTGACTTGGGTCTGGCCCAACCTGCCCACATCTTCCCCCCGCGACTCAAGTGCATGTGTGTATTTTAAGCTTTAATATTAACTCTCAACTTAAACACATGCATGCAGTGTGGCACCAGCAATTACATTTTCAAATGGCTGGGTTTGTAAACCTCCAGAATGTTAATCTGTCACCATTCAAGCTTTTGGGAAGAGTGAAAAGAGGATTAAGCTTTTCAATTCCTGGTAGAATATTTCCCTTTGTTCAGAATGAGTGAAGGAAAAATAAATAAAGAAATGAGGTGGCTTCTCAAGCAAGACAAGTGCCGTCTGCTATACTTCAGGATTTGGCTAATGCCATTATAGCAAACTTATCTGCTTCAGGATTCCAGGAAGACAGGTTGACGGCCGTGTAAACAGCCACAAATGATATCCGGCCCTTAATTCAATATTAATCTGAGGTCACATCATAATGCCAGTTTATCTGGGTCAAAGACTACATGAGATAGAATTAGACCTGTCCTACATGTTCAGTCCACATCTGTTTTGTGCCATATGTTTTTCTAGTGGCTTAGGTGGTTGTCAGCATTTAAACTTAGGCCACTGCTCTATCTTGTTAACAATACCATATTCAAAAATCTGTTCCAACAAATAGGTCTGGAACAATAATTTAATACCTTGTATGGCTAGTTGTCTTTGGAATAATATGATACAATTGATAGCAATTTTTAACACAAAGTCACATTTTGATGGATAGGAAAAACCGAAGAAGACAGGATCCTCTCTATTTTGACATGTTGTATGATCTTCTGCTACTTTTTCCCCTCAAAAATGTCTCATTTTATAGGTTGTGTGTGTATGTGACATGCAGCTGAGTTGATGGTAAAGTATCCTTGAAGTGTTTTGTCAAGTACCACACTTTATCAAATCTTATGTTCAGCATAAGGTTATAATATACCACATGATAATTGTCACCGCTGTCAGCCAATCCTGCACAGTACCCCTGTCTCAGCCTCTCGTTTACCCTTGACTCCCAGCCCCTCCGGTCGGATTGCACATCATCTTTATCCCAGATGAAGTACCAGACTCGGTAGTGTCAGAAGCTGATCTAATATGGAGCCGAAAGGACACAGAGCTGGGAAATCATCGTCATTTGAAGAGGTTGCTTGTCACATGATGGGTTTGATCAACCCGTGCCATGGTACACAGAGCTGGGTCTTTGCACAGTCTTAACAGTGGTACTGGATTAGAGACACAAGCCACTTCTACTGTGATCAGTCACTCACACAAGGAGACATGCGGCAGGACTGAAATCCTCCTTGAACACTTTATCCACATCATATACAGGCTTCTTCGTCAAGCCTACTGTATGGAAATGAGGAACATCGCTGTTGACAATGATTGAACATACATGCCATTTCTTTCTTATTTATTTAGGCCCTTTTTGCATGCTTTATTCTATAGCAATATGTTTTAGCTGCAACAATACAGGTACTGACTTGATTGTGTTGGTCTATGGCGGCTTGACCTGCCTGAATACCACTGAACTGTAACATGTTGAGACAATGGCAGTTTGTGTGGAGAGCCTGGCTCTACACCCCTCAGACACTGTGTATGGCTAAGTGCTATTGAATTGTTTATTGTCACAAATCACAAACCTTTCAATGACTAGGTGCAGCCACCATACACCCACTCATCCATCCATCCAGCTGCTCTGCCCTGAGCAATGTGTTGGTTTGCTGGGCTCTGAGGAGCGTAGCGTCAGCCTCCAGAGCCGGGGATTTTAAACGCTCCACCTGCTTATCGATCTCTTCTGCCCCGCTGAGCCAGCCAAGCTCGGCCGAGAGAGAGAGAGAGAGAGAGAGAGAGAGAGAGAGAGAGAGAGGGCAATCTGGTGGCTTCAGTCCTCTGGTACTCAGGTCTGTCCTTGACACTGCCTGTGGGACAGGCCTGGAGGACGCCTCTTGTCCTCCCTGTAAGCTCCGCATCTAGCCCCTACAGCTAGCCGGCCCTCCTCCTGGGCCATACTGCACTTTGCACAGCCATATTGATTTTTTGGAGGGGTAGGAAACGTGTGGCTGGGTGAATGAGAGAGGGAGGGGGAAATGGAGAAATTGAGGTAGCTTTCTAAAGCACTGACTTCTCCTTGACTGCACCTCGAGACGCGACAACCCTGTTAGAACAACTCAGTGGCCCTGGTGCCCTGCTGAAAACTGCTAATAACAGTCTTTCAATCAACACTGTCCTTCCTCTCTTCTCTCACCATCCCTCCATCCCTCCCCCCTCCTCATTTTCTCTCTCTTTCTCTCTCTCTCTTTCCCCTGACTTACCCCTTGATGAACTGGACCCTGCCTGAATACCAAGGGACTGTGTCTGCATTAAAACGGGCCATTCCACATGGAAAACAGCTGACCTCATGAAAGCATGTTGTAATTTGAAGGTGAAAACTAAAAAGCTTTTCACGATCGACATAATCTTAATGGAAACATTACGGGCCGGCCGCAAACTAACAATTAAGGCAAAATGGCAAATGGTCCTTGCTTGTCTGTGGTGGTAGCCAGGACTTCATATGGCTCTTGTGACGACAAGGCTGCTAGTTTGAATCCGGCACCGGGTGTAATGCTCAAAATGCCTTTGAACAAAATGATTACCCCCAGTTCCTCCAGCAAAGAATGGAGAAACTTTTTATTGACCACCTGAAATCTTTACATGTCTGGGCTGCTCTTGTGTGTGTGAAATTGTGTTATGTGGGTGTGAAGCCGCTAGTATGTTTTTGATAAAGAGCATGCTCAGTGAGTGTCTCCCGGATAAATAAAAAGGTTATGTAAGGCATACATCGACAGATCTCTTAAATTGCCCTTCTCTCTTTCTCTTCTTTTTCTCTCCTCTTCTCTCCAGATTTGACACCTGCTAAAGGTCACTGAAACATCTTTTTCCCCTTTGAGGTGTAGATAAGTGTGAAATAGATGTTGACACTATAGACACATTGAAAAGCACTTTAACACAGTCGCCATGTGCCAACCTGTCTGTGCCTGGCTTTGTGCATTTGTAAATACTTTTGAATGATTGATCTGGAAACCTGGGTCTCTCTGTAAGCCTTTCAGGTGCAGTGACAGAGATAAAAAAACAGAAGAGGTCAAGTACTTTCTTAATCTCTCCCTCTTTCACACGCATGCACACATACTGTCCACCTGAACGAATTACACATACCCTCGGATGGCTGGAAAAGTAGCTTTAAGTAAGTGTGCGTGTGAGAAAGTGCACACATGGCTCACAAAGGGAGAATTTGATAGGACTTTTGATGTTCAGTTAAAACGGCATACCGGATGTGTGTTAGTGTACCTTATCTTGCACGTGTGACATTTTTCAAATGTGACTGGGCCGCAATAAAGGTCGCATGTGTGTGTGAATGTAATTAATGACTGGCAGTGATCCCCCACAGCTCTGGTAATGTGCTTAGATCAGTGTTATAAACAGGGCGTGAAAGGTCTGCCCAGCGCCAGCCCTTTAAATGACTGGCCTCTTGTTCAGGTAGATGGATGGAAATGTTCTAATATTAATGACCACATCCCCCGCCGACCTGTCGCGAGGTGAAATGAGCAACGCAGCCTTCAGCCTCCAACAACAATTAACAGGCCAGAGCCGGCCTGTCTGTCATTTGTCATCTCATACCCCACCTGTGGACCCCCACTGAACACATGCTGAACATGTCTGTCAATTTATACAGAACGTTAACTTCATTGATTTGAAAAAAACATATGCAGTGGTTAATGGCAAAGCATTCCACCGCAGTTATTTCTGGTTTGATTTTTTTTTTTTTCTTTTTTTTTTTCCTATTTTAAATAGAAAAAAAAGGTTTCAGAATTTGATTAATTGACTATGACCCACAATATGTGTCTAAATGAAAAGCATGCTGAGGATTATGTTCTTAAAAACCAACATAAACATATGATCCGTTTTATTTGCCCAAGCTTAGACTGAGGACCTTGCATTAACCGTGATTTCTGAATGTAGGCTAGACCTACATACCAGATTGAATCTGTGAATACATCTGAGGATAATACAGATTATCGAGGACAAATTGACAACAGAAAAGTAGCTGAAAGCCATTTGTTTTTTTTTTTAGATGTTTCTGGAAACATCCCCCTGATTGACCTCTGGCTCTCTCAGTCCAAATTATATTCATGGGCTGGTCCGGAGCAGCAGTGTGGAGACATGGGGGGTTACACATTACCAACTCTGAGGTCAACTCCAACACATTCCAGTTAGCCATTGAACAGTCTTCCCAGTTAGCCGTCACACTGAGTCACCAAACGTCTTGCTGGTATTCTTAAAATAAATGAATGCCACAATTGGTTGTAAACAGAATGTCAGAAGTGAGAAATTATTAATCTTTGGGGGGGGGGGGGGCTTGCCACCTTTTATTAGATAGGACAGCTAGGTGAAAAAGAGGGAAGACATGCAGGAACTTGTCACAGGTCGGATTTGAACCCTGGACCTCTGCGTTGATGCATGAACCTCCAAGAATATGTGCTCCTGCTCTTCCCACTGAGCACCCAGCCACAGAAATGATTCATATTTGACCTGTGTGTGTATATATATTTGGCCTGCATGAAATAAAGAAACATCTGGGAAAATAGTTGAAAAAGGACGTATCTGACATTGTAGTACTGGAGCTGCGTTTTTTCAGTTAGTGTATGAAGTAGGATGGACATGTTTTTACATATTCTAAAAAGAGACTCTTTACAAGTGATACAACTCTTGTTGCAGCAAGAAGCACTGCAACAGAAGTGGAACCTTTCTCTGCATGTGTGCATGTGGATGTGTGCGCATGTGTAGGTATTTGTGTGTGGTGGCACCTAGGTGCCGTGTTATCTCACCATAGTTCAAGTTAGTGGCATACCCTGAAGATGAGGTAGACCTCGAACTATAGAGAGAACAAACTTGACTGCGGTTAGCTGAAGAGCCTTGGGTTTTGGATTCAAGTGTTTTCTTAAATTGCTCCCCATGTCTATTTTTTTGTCAGTTGTTTCTAAGATCAAAGCTGAATTCAAGGCTCCTATAGACTTTATTTCTTTCTATGCATCACACATGGAAACACAAATGTTCTGTTTTTGGAGGGGGTGCACTCCCTGCCCTTCTTTGCGCCCTGTGTCGCTTCACACAAGCTCCCAACATTCTACGATCCGGTGCCAAATGGACCGGGGTGGAAGCGCCTTTGATGTACACGGGTTTGAGTTCGACGTTTTACAGCCGACTTGTCAAAACTGTTGATTCACCATCACTTTTGCATAAGAGGACCAGTTCTGAAATGAGTGTCACACAAGTACCAATGGCTTGCTGTTTCAACACAGAGCTCTATTACACCGCTATCTCTCACAGCCTCCCCGGGGCTGCACAAGGCCTGCTTGAGATCCCAGGTTTTCTGCCTGTCTGCACTCTGTGGCACCTGCATCAAAAGAGAAAGTGCTGCCCTCCTTTGGTTGGAGGTCTTGAAGATAATATGGTATACCTCTTCCCTCACATAGGAACAACATACAGATATCAGCCAAGATGGAAAGAAGATTTACAGTATCTCACTAAACATTAGAGGTTGTGTAAATCAAAGCAGTTTTAAAATGTCCTTAAAGACTTGGCAGAAGTGAAGATGTGATTGTTGATCTTTTTACCTTGCAACATGGAATATATATTTTATATACTGGTTTATATGTTATGTAATGTTTTTATAGGTTGTTGTTGTTAGTATTAGTATTGTCTGTATTGTCTATATTGGGTATATTGTCCTTTTATCTCCCTTGCCCTGGGACCCCAGATGGAAATTAGCTGTATGGTACAGGACTTGAACTGTCCATGGTCCCTGATAAATAAACTGAAACATAACTAACCAAAAAGTGTGTACTGGAAATGACAAGAATTGCTTTCACATGGCTTCTACTTATTAGGCTCTACATTGTAGCTTTTATCTAAAATTTGATTGTCAGCCAAATCTAGACAAGTCTAGTGGGACTCATGTCCTCCTTAAGCAGTCGTATCACATACAGTAGATTACGTTCCAATGCACCCTCTGGGGCAGACACAAGTTAGACTGGAAGTGTTTTTATCCCCGCAGCAACAGAGTTATCTGGCTTGAGCTATTGATGCTAAGCGCTGGACATTAATCTACTCTGCAAAGAACGCTTTGAAGAAAGTGTCCGTTGAAATGTCACAGATGGGAAATAAATGAAATGAATAAATATATGGTACACAGTTTGATACAGTATCTCTTATAGGCCAAGATCAAAGGAAACCAATTGAGTTCTATTCTACCTAATATGTTTTTCTGTGAT
Organism: Etheostoma spectabile; assembly: GCF_008692095.1. Lineage (NCBI taxonomy): Eukaryota > Metazoa > Chordata > Actinopteri > Perciformes > Percidae > Etheostoma > Etheostoma spectabile. The sequence goes on along the minus strand of NC_045733.1, from coordinate 26,273,791 downwards.
AAACAGTCCGGCTGAGGGAATAATCCCATCAAGGAAGAGAGAGATTAAAAAAAAAAAGAAGCATCAGATATATCACTCAGTGCAGATGGTTGACGGGGCTACCGTGAAGTATCCGTGCTATTATGGGATTGGTAATCTCGTTTCTTGGGTCAGAGAGGAAACGCAGACCTTTTTCTGCGCCTCATGGTTTTCCTTCTAGAATCAGGTGCAGACACAGAGACAGGAAGACAGACACAGCGCCCCTCTGATACTGAGGGAGTCCATCTGCTTTAGACGGGAACTGGTAACTTCTTGTCTTTCCTTTTTTCTGTGGTATTTCTGAGTAGCTTGATGTTTTTGACATGTGTGTGACAGCCCTGGTTGTGTGCGATTGGCATTGAGGCATCATGCTCGCTACCCCGGCTGAGCGTTTTTTTTTTTTTAAAGGATGGGCATGTATCTGTGTGCATCTATTGGAGCCGTACACACACACACACACACACACACACACACACACACACACACACACACACACACACACACACACACACACACACACACACACACACACACACACACACACACAAATACACACACATAGGGCACACTTTAGTGCATGTGTACACAGCAGTGGTTTGCCCACTGTGACTAAAGCAGACTGTAAGGATGTTATGATTTTATTTATGTGCACACATGCGCACATCGGCAGTAGATGAATGCCAGGATATGGTTGCGTACACAGACTCCACACCGCAGCACACAGATAAAAAACACACACATACACACACACAACACTAGCCCAGAGCCTCACCTTGATATCTTGAGCTTCTGTCATGAGTTAGCATTTGACACCAATGAATGTGTGTCAGGTTGTCAATTTCTTCCAACAGCCTTTGAATGCAGTCTGGCCATGAATAGTGCATGTTGTTTTGTTTTTTAGATTCCAACTGTCTGCAAGTCTGTTTTTGTTTGTTCCAGAATACCTTGGAAGGCCTGTAAAACTCATGTGCATCCTTTAAGAAAACTTTCAGCAGGTGTTGTGTTGTTTAGCCTAAGGTAAAGATTCAGCCTGAAGGTAAATTCAGTAAACTGCTTCTGATCGGATGCCCTCCCATTTCTTATGCCTCCATTATAAGGATCTGTTTCCCTCCCTCCAGTCTTCAATGCACATACTTTCACTTCTTTCTTTTTGATCCAGCCCCCTTTTGAGTCAGGACACACATCTTTTTATACCAGCACTATAATGTTATTAACAGGACATTTTATTTCACTCTTAAAGTCAGGACATGTTTTGGCAGCCGGTTTCCATATTCCCTGTAGTTGGCCACATGAGGTCTTTGGCATTATTAGGGCAGAAGAAATGTGAGACGTCTGTGTAAATGTCTCGGAAGTATACACAGAGTCGGTTCTCTCACTATCCCAACCGCATGTTGGTTGATGCACAGGCCATTCATACTAAACTTTTAAAAATGCAAAAAGACAGTGGCAGGCCAATGACATTTCTCTTTCCCCTGCTGCTGCAACACCATGCAGAGACTGTGTGTGCGTGTGCACCTGTGGGGGAGGAATCTGGGGTTCTGAGCCCACTTACGCACACAGCTACGACAACTCCACCTGCACATACCTTCGCACAAGCGCATACGGGAGGCAGAATGGGAAAATAGTTGTGAAATTTATTTGGGCATATATTTTTAATGCCAGTTGCCATTGGATTTACAGGTCAGAATGGAATGCGTCCCAATGAAAAGTACTATGATCCCTCCACCAGGTTGACATTTTTATTGGGGGAGCACTGTATGGCACAGGGCATCTTTTATAAGGTTGTGAGGAACCCCACAGCAGCCTTCACAAAATCATAAAAATGTGAGACGTCAATGAAAATGACCAAGTTCAAGTACTATCTCAGCCCGTTTTGAGAGCATAATTTGTTCAAATGCATCAGTTTGATTCCCAACTACTTGGTCATTGAGTTTGTATGAACAGTTTGTTCTTGTAAGTCCCTATACTCCTTTTTTGTGTATTGTTTATTTTATAAAGAATATGTTTATTGTGAGGCAAGGTACAATGGTTGGAAATTTCATGTATTCATGTCAGCAAATGCTATGTTTCGGCTAGGAAAAGGTGGTCTTGTGTTCAAAGATTGACAAAGACTTGTGTACTTTAAAATAAAATGCCACAGTGGAAGTGGCATAGAGCCAGCCTCTGAACTATATAGGCCATACAGGCCCATAGGAGATTTGTGTCTCACACACCATATGTTTTTGCAAAGATTCTTAAAGGTGCTCTAAGGGATGTCACACGTTTTTCAAGCTAACATTTTTTTGTCACAGACAGCAAACATCTTACTGTCCACCAGCTGCCTGTCCCCTGAACACACTGTAAAAAGACGCAGTCTCTATAGACAGCCCAGGCTCCACAAACGCCAACAAAATCAAACTGTGCCAACCTGCACCACCAAACATGACAAACAGTCTTCCAGCGTTCCAGCCAATAACCGACAAGGAGGATTTTGGATGTGGGGGTAGGGGGGGTTAGTGTGCGGAAGCACGGAAGGAATGGGACGGGACGAGCTCGCCTCGTTCTGTTGGAAAACACTTCAAACGTCAACATCCCAGCATCGCTTAGAGCACCTTTAACCCAGGAAGTATTATGAACATTTTGTCACTTTAGTGCCCAATTACAGCAGTTAGGTGTTAGAAGGTGGATGTTTTAAGGTCTACAGTATTTTCCATCACTTCAGTCATATAGAATCTCACACCATCTCTACAATTCCCCAAAAGTTATACACAAAATCTATTTAAATAGAGGTAATTGACAACTTAGACACCAAATGGAGTATGTAAAAAATAAATAAAAAATACAGCACATAGCACAAAGCTACAGCAGAGACCCCTGACTTGTGCAGGTGTTTGGTCCCTTGTCTTGTGCCTGTCTGTGTGTGTGTCTGTTTCTGCTTGTGTTGTTTTGTCTCCCTCCCTCCCGTCTTTCCTCTATTTATTATTTGTAAAAATGTTGTTTTATATATATATATATATATATATATATATATATATTTATTTTGTTGGCCCTGTGACGCGTTCTCGTTTCAGTGTATTGTTGTAATTGTCACTTAAATATGTTAAAAAATAAAAATGGATCACAAAAAAAGAAAAATACAGTACATGTAAAAGGTTTTTGCTGCTACTGATCAGCCTATTTAACTTTTCCACAGAGGCGGAAGCTACTAAAGGAGTTGGGAGACCAGAAGATCCCCTTTCTGGGACCTTCAGATCGGGGTTATCAGCAACTGGTGAGACAGCCAATCTTTCCCATTGAGCTACTAATGCTGGGAGCTCTACTTTAAAGGGCCTACAGCAGCCTTTTGTCTATTGCTGCTACAGCCCTGTACTGTCTTAAATTTTGCTCGAGATCTGAAAGGCTAACATGTTTGGCGAATAAGATTGTAATTCAGTTTGTTCTGTTTTTTATGTACTGTATGTAATGATCATCCTGATATGAGCGTCTTGTGTTTCTAAGTGGGACTCCAGTTACTCTGGCCTGGTTCTGAGGAGATCCTGCTCGCTGCCTGCTGAGCTCCATGGCCAGGTGCAGGCAGCTCTGCTCACCCTGAGAAGGAAGGGCTGTCTCCTGAGGGATTTGGTTCGCGTCCGTGACCGAGATGTATTTACCGCCGTTTCACGGGCTCTTCTAGGTGAGCCGGGCCACACCTACCGATATTTGGACACACGGCTCTTTGCCATCCCTTGGCACAGTGAGGACATTTATATCAAAGGACAAAACTGTTGTGACCCTGACTTTAGGGCTGCTTGCAAAGCATTGTGGGAGCTTAACAACTTCTTTTGCTCTGATGTGTCTCAGCTGAAGGATGGAGACAGGCTAACACAATGTGCGAAGGGGGAGGCAGAGGCCAAACAGGGTGAAGAGGGAGACACGGGGTCCAAACACAGTGAAGACTCTAAGAATAGTGAAGGCGGGGACTCAGAGTCCCGACAAAGTGAGGAGGGGGACACAGAGTCCAAGCACAGTGAGGAATGGGACATTGAGTCGAAACACAGCGAAGAGGGCTGCTCTGGGTCAAAACAAGAAGGAGAATGGGAGACTGAGTCCAAACACAGCAGTGAGGAGGGAGAGTCCTCTCAGGTCAAACAAAGTGAAACAGCTGTTGCAGTGGGGTCGGAACACAGTGAAGGGAAATTTCCCGGGTGGGCGCCTAAGGCCATCAGTGGCACAGAGACTAAACCTGTGGGAATAGGGGCCCAGGAGAAACCTGTGGCCCAACTCAAGCATAGCTTGTCAGGTTACCACATTGAGGACAGGGAGGAACAGGCAAGCGGGCTGGGGTGTTCCCAGCCGAGTCCTCCGCAGGTATGCACCGGTCCGGTAAAGTTCAATGTCACCTTACTCAACTACATGGACCCAGCAGCTACAAGCCAGCTCAAAGAGGAACCTTACTATGGCATGGGGAAAATGGCGGTCGGGTGGCACCACGATGAAAACCTCATCAGTCATTCGCCAGTGGCCGTTTACAGCCATAGCTGTCACAATGACAAAGGTAAGGGTCAAAGGTAAAATAGCTCACTTTTTAATAATTGTGCTAATAAATTCTAAAACAATAGTTGAGATCTGGAGATTTAACACTAATACACGGAAAATCCAAAGTGTATCGTGCTAGTCCGTGGCATGTGCTTTCAGAAATTAAGATTCCCTTTTCACTTTCACTTGAATATCCCATCAACTTATCTCAGTTGCTTTATGGTGAATCAGATACAGCCAACCTTGTGTATAATGGCCCTACAGCAGCGCTGTAGCAGCTGTAGACATGGCCCCTGGTGAAGCAACCATCAGATCCATCTATGTGATAGTGTCAGGGCATTATCAAATGTCATCACCGACTTGCTGCTGACAGCCTTATCGCCGGCCGTGCGTCGGGAGATCACAGACATTTGGATCTGAGCTCTTAACGTGCACTCAGTGGCACAGTCTAACAGACGGGCCTTATCACACACACTGCATCTCATCTAAATCATTTCCCCGAGAAATGATCGATGTGCAATTATCTGATACGAAATAATGAGCCCTGCTTTGATAAGTGCTCCTAGACTGTACTGTACGGATAATACAAAGTCAACTAATTATGGAATGTGCAGTCTTTCCAGAGCTGATAGTGCTCGCTGATTGAGTTGATAGGGAGAGAGGAATTTTGCTTTCTAAAGCATATGCAAAGCAACCATAGAAGACAGTACCCTCATATCAATTTTTCAATTTCAAACTAAGTTTCTATAGTATACAATAGAAAGCTACAACCTCAGTTTTTTATTGTAAAAATAATAATCACTAACGATTGATTAAGCTCCTCTTTATACATTATTCTTTGCATTAACCCTTTATCATCAAACCAAATAAGTGGATTTAAAGGGGTGCTATGCAGTTTTTGCCATTTCTTCGCTGTTTTCTTGATTTTTTTGTTTGCATGTTTCTCTATAGAGCTCCATCTACAGCTTCGGAATAGATATTTGGCAGCTGCTATGTGTTGTCCTCAAACTGACCCGTTTCAATTTTTTTAAATCAAAAATATGGATTTCTTTCAGCCAAATTGTCCAAAAATAGCATGGATGATCCATACATTCTTCAGGTGATTACTTTTATTGAATTTTTTAGGTGTTTTATTTAACCTTATAGCATTTGAATTATTTTTTTAATGGTTTCAAAACAGTCTCAGGAATGTGTTGCCCTCATGTGTTGCCCTCCTTCCAAAGGCTGGAAGGAGGGCAACACATGAGTTCCTGATGTGGAGGGAGATAAAGTTTTAGGTGTAGCTCATCTGTACTGTTAACTGTACTTTTTCAGAGTCAGACAGGTAAAATGCCAACTGCTCTGACATCCCAACCCAGTTTACAGCTGGGCTTTTTTCATTGGGGTTTCTTAAGCAGAAACACCTGCAACAGCAGTCTCTTTCAATGATTTGTTCTAGGCCATTTCAACTCTGACCCTGTGATCATGGGCTTCAAACACCATGGTATAACACCTTGCAGTGTTTAGCAGCTGCGTCTTTTTTAGTCCTGAATGACCCAACAGTTCCAGACTTTTAAGAAGAGACTGATTAGAGCGCCATGGAGCTATATCCGAGTGTCTGGCTCTGATGACTCCCAGAACCAGGCAAATGAAAGGGTTATGTTGGGGAGTGTTGCACTTTTACAATAAGTTTTGTTTCTTACATTGTCCCTGAGAAGAAAGAAACACAGCAAATTTGATATATTAGATCCATAGAGACTAGACGTTTTGCATGACACCTGCTTCCTTTGATAGGCTTTTGTCTTTGAGCAGCCTCACCTTTTTTATTGCTTCAGCCAGAGAAGTGTTCTGAGTGTTTTTCCCAGCTGCGCTGATCCAAAGGAATCTGCCACGACTGAGCGTTTTCCGGCACGGAGGATGATATTCCACCATTCCTGAGGCCTTGGGGAGTGCTGTCATTAGCTGGCTCTCAGAGCACAATGGCTGGAAATTAAGTTACTATTTATCCGTGCTGAGCAAAGGAAAAGGCAGCTGTGGGGCAGAGAGGCCCAGAAAGACTTTAGTATTGATTTTGCTGAAGGGTGTTGGCCAGCCAAGCCAAATCTTGTTTTCTTAGTGTGCCGTGTACAGATGAAAGGAGAGAGAAGAACAGGGAAGGTGGTTACAGTGAATGGGTTCAGAAACAGGAATATCATAGGATACCTGCTGTCCAATAACACACTCTCACACACTCTCAAGAGCTTTTATCTAACAATTTCCTCTTGCACAGCATAATCATGGCATAAAGATCCTTTGCTAACAGCCTATATAATCACAGTAACATATCATCTTTGCTCTGCTGTTAAGTGATTCTTTCTTTCTGGAGACAAAGGCTTACATCTTACATCCATTGTTTGAGTGGTATGGATTTAATCATTGCTCTCCTTACTATTTGATTTCATTTATTGTTTTGGCTACATCTTAGGCATCGCTATTGCCTTAGATTGTTTAGCCCTGCATTACCAAGATATCACTTGTATTTTCAGTTCAAATTAATGACGTGTAAAATAGCCATCATTATATCATGATAAACCACATGCTTCCCATTAAAATGCTAGGAATTTAAACGTATTGCATTTTTACAGTGTCAGTTTAAGTCACGCTGGGTGAAACTGTCAAACCAAAAGCCTGAAACATGAATATAAATGTAAAATGCAAATGTTACAGTGAGTTGGGCTGTGTGTGACTGACAGGTGAGAGCAGCGAGGGAGGCAGCGGTGAGATGGCATGCTGGAGGATTGGGCTCAAGGTAGCCTGGGACATTCACACACCTGGCCTGATGCTGCCACTGGAGTCTGGAGACTGCTATTACATGAGAGGTACTGAATTTTCTCCTCAAACACACATACACACACACACACACACACACACACTCAGAGACATGCACACATGCGCACATGGACATGTAAACACGTTGCTCCCACAACCTAGCCACATCTATCACCATGTCTGACTTCGGAGGAAGGAACACTTTTATTACCCTGTGTTTAAGTGTTTCTTGTACTTTGTCCCAAATGACCCATCCCAGGAGGATGCACTTCACTCTCACGCTCTTCTCTCTTCTTCCAGCCCTCTCTGCAGGAGAAGTGGGGCTGAGGTGTGTGTGTGTGGGGGGGGGCTTGGCCTGAGCACAGAGCTTTTAGGTTCCATGAAATTGTGTGCATTACAGAGGTTACGAAAACCAAATGTTATTTTTTGAAGTCCTGTGACCCAGGGCTGGCTATGTCTCTATGGAGCACAGACAGCGAGCCACAGGGGTGTAAATCACAGCGTAATGCTTCTGGCTGCAGCACACACCTCCACCCTCTTCGTTTCGGCCCTGTGAGCCCCTTCCAAGCTTTCTCATATTTTCTGAGTGTGAGAACATGTATCCACATCAGAGCAGAAGCTTGTGTTCAGATGTACAAGCATCCCATGTTTGGATGAATTGGGGATTTATCATGTTTTAAAGTCACAGGATATGCTTACACAAGGATATAGGATTAGACATACAGTAACATCTTGAGTCTGTTTTCCCTTGAGATGCTCAATGAATTACTGTATTTAAAAAAAAATCTGTGATTGATTTATGTCATTTGTAAGTTAAAGATAAACTAAATAGATATTTTAAGTGATATAGATGTATAGTACAGCCTGAAAACAGTTTTAATCCATGGTATTTATTGAGAAAATAACATATATTGTATAGAATGTGGATTTTTGTTTACTCTAAGGACTCATATACCTTCATATGTTATTTAACCCATGTTTAAATACCAAAGCACAACCTTATTTCTTTTTTTTTTTTCTCACCAACTTGGAGCCTCCTCTGATATACGCTGTCCCAGAGCGATTCTTTCCACCGGCCATCTTTACATTGCTTTTTATTTCTTTTAAAGATGATTTATTATTATTATCATTTATTAGGGGCTTTTCCCTTTATTAGTGACACTGGATAGACAGGAAAGGGGGAGAGAGATGGGGGATGACACGCAGCAAATGGCCGCAGGTCGGATTCAAACCCGGCCGCTGCAGGACTCAGCCTACATGGGGCGAATGCTCTTACTGGGTGAGCTAGAGGCTGCCCCCACCTTTACATGTCCTATTGCATAACTGTACCCAATATTCATCAAGACATCAATATGTTAAATTCATTTTCTTTTATTTCCATTTTTTCTATATTTTATTATCAAGTAGTTTAGGTAGATACATGTGTGTACACATGTGTTTGACCTAGTGATTAGAGAGATTTTCTTCTGATTAAAAGACTACTGTTTTGATGTCTCCAACAGCCAAAACATATATCCTTCTAGTGTACAATGACAAGACACTGAAACCCTACATGTGCACTCTGCATACACTGCTAAGATTTTAAGAGTTTGGAGTTGATGTAACTGATTGAAAGACGGAACACATTTGTGGAGGAGATACGCTGTACTTTAAGAGTTTTAAAGTTCCACAGTGAATCCAGTGAATTCACGGTCTCCCCAGGTAGGGCGTGATATGTGAAATTATGCTTATGGTACAAATGCAGAACCTCAATCAAAACAAGAAGATAACTAGTTCACTTTTTTGGACTGATCATACTGTAGGTGCACAAAAACACACAGACTGTCCAGATGATGGTGCCTAGCAACACCAAATGTTGCATAGAAATGCTATATTATAAGTGACTGCATTCTGGATTAAGCAGCATGACTACAGCAGGTGAGAAACTGCTGTTTTGTTAACATCAGGAACATTTGTACATTTCAAACATGTCACACAGGTAGCTGCTTTATTGTACAATGTGTCTTTAAGTGATATTCTCACATCCATATACCATCTAACATATATATCCATCTGAATATTATATTACATATCTACTGTATCTATATTATGTTGAAGTTGTTGTCAATCTGAATATTTTTTATTTTTTACAACTAAGGAATAGGAAGGTTTTCTTGAATTCCTGAAGTTGACTCTTTGAAGCTGCTATGTTTTCATCTGAGAACAGCGATGTCTGTACCTAATATTCAGCTTGACAGGGCTTGAAGCCGACCTCCTTTAGCTGGATAAGATTTACAATAGAACAGTCAGTTTCGGGCCAGCCATGATAATAGAGTGATGGGCTGTTGTGCAGACCATTCTAATGGGACTTGACTGTCGCGGATCAGTGGGGATTTATGCTCCACTCGGTGAGTACGCCCTTGAGAGGCCAACTGCTGCACAACGATAGCAGCTCACACAGTCCTTGGCTGTCTGTTGCTTTGTTGGTCCACCTGAATTAAATACTTGGCACAACATATGCACGCACATATACATTTATGCAACTCACATGCAGGAAAAAACACACGCATTCCTCTGCTTATTGGAGGAAGGACAGCTCAAGCCCCCCCCAGACAGAGCAGCCACCGCTAGACCATGTGTTGAAATACATTGTAGCAGTGTTTTAGTGACATACACCATTTGACAGATAGTTTTGTGGTATTAAAAGAAAACTACAATGTTGTCTAACTACAGACACCCATAATGTCTTTTCAGCACCATTTGTCGGCGGCTGACCCTTTTGAACTGCTAATGTGAGCTGCTGGAGGCAAATTGAATCACCATCATTTCCACCCAAATGGAATTTCAGTGGTTAAAAAAGAACAATGCAAGTCTTGACACCGGGCTGTTCAATAATAAGATTTCCAGCTCCCAATGCACAGGGGGACTGGAGAAAAGAGTTGACCCAATATATTTAAAAGCCTGCTTCCTGGAAAAGGAGGACAAGTGGCAGCAGGCGCAGGGGTTGAAAGAAAGATAAATATTTATTACAGTTATCGAGTTTGCCTCTACTCCCTCCTGATCCCACTGACGCATCAGACGCGCCAAGAAAAGAGCAGATTGATGGAGATAATTTGTTATTGGATATAAACAGTTTTAAAGACGCAGAGTAATTCTGCCCAGAGACCTAATCCCTCACAATCTCATCAGGGTGAAGAAAACACCGGCAAGTTGTTTTGTTTGTCACCATCTTTTTTTTTTTTCTCTCCACCAAACAATAATATCTTCCTCCCAAAGCATTTGGCTGTTTGACTTTCAAATCGCAGGCATTAGCCAGTGTACTCTTGCTCAAGGCGGCTGTAAATATGCACATGTGCTGTGAATGACAGCTCTGTCACGGCTAAATTAATTATTGGTATGAGGAAAATAATGGCAGAGCTGAGAAACATCTATACACACAAAGAAACACATGGAGGGATACACAGGAAACAGCAGTAAGGCCTTTTTGTAAAGCTTCTGTGATATTGGACAAATGTTTGTTGGTATGGCTCTTCCATCTTGACAGATTGAGCGCGATCTGGTTTTGTTTGGTAATTAAAATTATGGTACAATGCTGCTGATTCTATTTGATTCAGCGCTGGACCAAGCGCAATCTGTGTTGGCGTACATGATGATTTAGTTGTCATCTTTCTTCACGCCCTGCTTTTCATCTGTTTTTGTAGTGTAATCAGTTCTTTCATTTATTCATTTTATTTATTATAATTATTTAGAAACACAAAATATGAAATCTTTACCCTTATTCCATTCTGTTGTGTTTTTTGCTTTACAATGATTTATCAAATGGTTATTTCTGATTATTTTTTTCTCTTTCCTGGTCTGTTCTCTTTCTTTGTCTTCTTCGCTGCTCTATTGATGATTGCTGCTGGTAGAGTTTCCAGTTTCTATTTAGTTTCTCATACCTCTCTCTTCCCTTTATTCACCAGATGACCTGAACAGTACCCACCAGCACTGTGTCCTGGCTGGAGAGACCGCACGCTTCAGCTCCACACACAGAGTGGCAGAGGTGAGAAGCCAACAGGCCTAAAAGGGAAAAGGCAGTGTTTCAAGTGATGTTGTGAAAATTCTGTATAGCGAGCCAACAGTTGCCTTTGGTTTCAGTAAGGACTGCTGCTGGTACTTACACGCTCTGTTAGGGAACGCCTGTGTGTAATGAAAAACTCTGTCTTGTAAATAATGACTTAATTAAAAAAAGTCTTCTTTTCATTAAAATGGAAGGATTCTGTTATCTCAATTGTGTAAAACGAAATGTGCAAATGTAGGAAAGCTTTTTAGAGAAAATAAATAAACTTTGTCTTAATCATCCACTGACACCTTTAACTGAGAAATAAAACAAATGAATGGCATTTGCAGTACATAGCACATGTATGATGAAGTAAATAGAATATGTATGTATGTAAAAAAAAAGAAGGTATTTGTTAAACTTGACTTTAAACTAAACTTAAGTTTTTGCTTGTCTTTTGATTGACAGGGCGTAGTTGAAACCCCTGCATGGCAGTAATGTGTGTAACTCTGGGTCTGTCCCTCTCCTACCAGTGTTCCAGTGGTACCCTGACCTACATCCAGTCGCGGTGTCAAGAGGCCCTGTCCAACCTGCACACTGACCCAGAGACAGGCTCCCACAGCCTGCTGGCGCTGCTGCCGACAACTCTACAGCACTGTGAGGAGATTCACAATGAGGTGGGGACAAAGTGTGTGTTCACATGCATCCGCATGTGTGTGTACACACATTTGTGTGTGTGTGTGTTTGTGTGTGTGTGTGTGTGTGTGTGTTGGACACTGTTGGACATTTATATGTGTTGGCACTGTTAGGTCTGTATTGGTGTTGAATCAAACAACATTTGGAAATGTTTTTAACTAGTTTTAGCTTGCTTGGAGTACCAGATGAGTGTGGTTTGCTACATTGGACAGCAGAGCATGTGCCAATGACCGTCAGACAATAGCATGTCAGCCTTTAAAAGTTGTAATACATTTTTCTGTGATCATGAACCTTCCTGACACCATCTGAATTCTTCTGATGCTGCAGTGCTCGGCCATCTGGTACTCCAAGGAGGTTAAAGATGGCTAACAACCATCTGCAAATATGACAACATTTCATCAGGACAGGATCACAGAACATATTAGAAAAGTGTCATGAAATATAGAGCATTTAGGCATATGAATAATATGGATACATATCTGGGTGAATTGAATTAATTTGAAGAAACATATACGCATATGCATGTAAATGCACACTGTAGACTGCACATATTTAATACATACCCTCTGTGGTTTATTTATTTGACTATAGCCTAGAATGGTTTTTCATATCAAGTCAACACCACCCCATGTTGGGGTGCTGGGTTAACCAGACAAAGTATTATTAGGGACTAACAGTACAGTATGGCAAAACATAGTCAAAGGAATTGATATGCTAGAAGCATGTCTGATACCATTTAATTCTGGTTTATTATGACCTTTCTGCATCATGGGACTAACAGACCATACTGGTTGTTTTTACCCACGGTAATGCCTCCAATATGAAATCCGGGTTGTTCTCATTTGTCCTGGCCTGTGATTGATCATGAGGCAGTAGCCTCTCCATATGTTATCTAAAGATGGAGTCGTGCCCCGCTCCCCTCGCTAACCCCTTTTCACACTCAAGGAGTGATGCTGGCTTGGGGTATTGGGAGATGAATTGAAGTGAAGTGAGGTCAAAAAAGAGGAATGTGAGGGGCCGCCTGCGGAGCCACGCGCCCCCTGTGCTAGCTTGCCACAGGCCAACGGTTAATATAGCACTTCACCTCTCCCCCTTTACACCCCTGGGCTCAAAGCGCACATCCTAGCCAGCGCTAGCACCCAGGCCCCACAGCGTGACGCCATGACAGATGAGTCTGACGTAAGGTTGTTTAAAGGTTGTAGACAATATTAATTATTCAGTCCTGCCAAACAATAGGGCTGTCTTTGTCAGGAGGAGCGCTGCGCTAGTTGAGCTAGCAACACCTGCTATTTTGCTGCATGGCGCCACAGGATTACCAAGCACAGGCCCTCGCCAGGAGGGCCATGCAGGTTTATTTAGGAAAACAGGATCCTATTTAAAAAAAGAGCAGGTGTGTGAATGTGAATGTTTAAGTAAGGGGGGTGCTCTCGGGGGCTCAAACCTACCCTACCTGGCGCTCACAATGATCGATGTGGCCATTTGTTTTGAGTTGCCCACGAGAGCAGAACACCCACTTAAATGATGTATTGGTGGTGGAGTTATTTATGATGGCGGCCCACTCTGGCACGTGGCGTGTGCATATTGCGCAGGTCGTGTTTGACATGGACGGCCGAGGAGCGAACAAGCCTGAGACGCGCAGGCAGCCTGACCTGAGCAGTGCCTTATGGGCCTTTCTTTAAAAAGTGCTAGCACCAGCTGACATGCCACAGATATATTGTGCAATGTGGTACACCGGGGGGGGGGTGGGGGGGGTTTGACAATGATGAAACAGTGCGTTTGCCATCTGAGTATGAGTGTTCAGCGATGGGGCGGGATGTTGAGTTGAAGTAGGGGTTGATGGGAGACAGAAATGAAGAAAACTGAAGTTCCCACCTGTTTGTTAAGCGTGGTCCTTCTCACTGTCTCTTTTTAATCTTTCCCTCTGTCTTAGGTGGCGAAGGGCTGGGGGGGTAGTCTAACATAGCATCACCACACGGCCCCCTTGTGCATGTTTGGCTTTGAAATGCTAATCCCAGATGCAAACGTCTTGTCTCATTTAAAGCCACTGTGTCACTTCCCAGGTGGGTGTGTGACAGAGTGCCCTGAGGGACCCCGTATAATGATGCCAGTCCCCCCACAGTAAATATTGAAGGGAGCGACAAGGTTTTCCCACATGTTCAGGCAGAAAGTAAACTGTGTGGAAGCAGGTGTGTGTGACCTTCCAATGTCCTGTTTTCAGGCCAAAATGTCTCCCCAGGCTCTTAGGCCGCTGCTTGGCTTTGAAACACCTTTCCTTCCAGCCTTATGCTGGCAATATCATTGTAATCTTTTAAATCACTTCTCAAAACACATTTTTCTGTCAGCAGATCTGTGCAGTATGTAGTTTGTACTTGTTCGTCCTGTTGTATTTACCAGTTTTATTACTCATTATCATTAGTTTTAAATATTATGAGACATTTTTGCTTTTCATTTTAAGGTTTATTTATTGGATTTTTAACGTCTGTTAGGCTCAAAAGGGATACAATGTTCTAAAAGTGAATGTGTTTCAACCGTTTTAAGCTCTGCTAAATCATGATTTAACCCAAGATTCCTGTTGTTTTCTTACGTTTTAGTTAATTTAATGACATTGGTCAAATTGCTATAAAGGAGCTCTTCTTCAGTGGCAGCTAAGACAGGAAGACTACTTTTAGCTTCTCTTGTGGCCTGAGTCTGAGAAATATAATTGAAGACTACTATTTTAGGGACATAGAAAGAATTGGAAATGTATATGGCAATCTGTGCATGCACAGTATAACCTAGCTTCTGTATGACCACTCTGGCAACTGTGTGATGAGTGTAAATTGTGTGCCTGGTTGCTCCGAGAGAGCTGGGGGGACCAGTTCTCCTGGCTGATGTGTGAGGAGGCCGGGAAAAGTAAACAGAGAACGGCAGAGTAGGATCGATCCCACTCTCATCAGCTCCAACCTCAGGGCCATGGCCCGGAAATTGATCGGACCCGCTCAGGGAATACCATGAAGGTGAAAAAAAGGGGAAATTGGGAAAAAGGGGGCTACTTGGCTTCAACTCCAGAGTTGCCATGGTGGGTGGCATTTTGACTAATGTGTAGGGCTAATGTGTAGTTAGTGTGCGATCACCTGGAGAGATGACAGCAACTGCTGCAAGGGAGTCACTAGCTCCCCTCTTGCTCCCCCACGCCGTCACAGAGAAAAACCAGCCCTAACAACCACTCTCTTCTTCGCACACACCTTCGATCTGTCTGCCTGGGTAGGTGGCATTTAGTCCGAGTACCCCTCTTGGTAACTCTCAGCTGGATGGCCAGATTCAAAATGCCACATAGCCAGCACTCCTTACTAGCTTTAGATCTTTGTGGCTGCCACTGGCCTGCACAGTGGGGTACAGGCAGCCATGTCAGCTCAAAGTGGAGACACAGGTTGGTTTCTTTTCACTAAAGGACAGGCAGACAATCAGAGAGATGGAAGGAGGTACTGACAGAAAGAAAAGGACGTCCGATATTGGCGTTCGGCGGCTTTGTTGTGTGTTTGAGCTGTAGTGATCGAAGGGGAGTGGATTTGGAGAGTGTTGAGGGGACCATAAAGGATGACATTTCTTTGAAGGGTGGCTTGTATGGAGTGACTGAGAGGCTGCTGAGCAGTGCCAGTGGCTGTTTATTCTCCCTGACATGCCCCAGTCCTTGCATGTCATCCCTGCTGTGATCAGAACATTTTGGAAGCAAATGGCAGGATGATTCTGTGCACAACTTCTACCCAAGGCAGACCTCACTCATGTTGTTTGTGCAAATAATTCTCGCCATTTGTTTTAACTTGCTTGGGGTGTGGGACGGTAGGTGACTTGCATCGGAATACAGAGCAATGGCCACTTAAAAATTGAAGCTCAATAGTATATGCTCAGTGTTCACCATGCTCACTTTTCAGGATTTTGGTGACTTGATTTGAGTTTAAAACTACAGTGTATATATATATATATATATGAATAAATATATATATATATTTTTTTTTTTTCCTACCACAATCACTTAAGTCACTTCACAAAGATTCAAAGTTTTGGAGCTATATCTGAAAAGCAGTTCTTACGGAGCTCCCACAGATTACGCTCATATAAATAATAAAATGCAGTGGTTGACATTTTTTGGACAGCAACAAATGCATGTGACCTGTGGTTTGCTGGTAATCTTTTGTTCCAGTGCAAGGTTTTTCATGTGACTGCACTGCAGCAAAAGGTTCTAGAGAGGATGTGATGGTGGCTGCCACGCTTAGCACTTGACGTCAACAATAGAGCCCTTTGTTCTCGTTGTATCTCCTGTTTCATGTCATTGACAGCAGTGACTTTTCAATACATAACCAATACCTCAAAACCATTAAGTAATATGTTTCATTGTCCTCCAAATACGTATCAGCTAGTTCAAATGAATTGTATACAAGCATAATTAGGAAGAGACAGGGCTGTGTGAGGGTGGAAACTGGTTCATACAAAATCGGTGCGATTAGAATGGAGACTTTTTGGGTAGAATTCACCCACTTAAACCTTGTTGTGACTAGGAGTTTGCGGCTCTAAAACAGGTCTGTTGTATACATTGGCTAATGCTCTGTGAAAAGAACAAAAACAAAATCGTTTTTAGAAGAGGAACAATAGCTCTCTCTGTCCCATTTGATATGTGACTCCTTTGCAGGCACAGACTTTTTGTGTTGTACAGTTGTCGGCGTCAAAATGAAATGGAGCGTGCATTGTTTTGGGTAGATGATGCTTTGTAGGACGTTTTGGGGGAGGGCAACTCACAGCGTCTTGTGTTTACGTTGGCGGCATTTGGGGCAATCGTTGACATACGCACTCACATTGGCAACTGTATTCACAGACTGTAACAAAGCCACTCACACTCCTATGTAGACAGATACGCAAGAGCGCAAACACACTGGTGCAAATACAGGTACAAACACACAAACGTGCACACGAAAAGACACACTTAGAGAATAGATAGGCTACACCTGGCTACATGAAGCATCCTTGCGAGGATTAAATCAGCACTTCAAAAGAGCAGGAAACAAAAATACTCCCAGCGGAGGAGAGGGGAGCGGCTCGGCAGCCGAGACTGTCATCTCCAAACGCAGCGAGGGAGTGGTAGGGGAGGAGAAGGAGGGAGGGAGGAGAATGAGGAGAGGAGAAGGAGGGAGGTGTTTTCAGGTGTGCTGGCTGGAAGGTGTGTATGTGTGAACGCACATATTCACATTCGTTAGTGATGTGTGTTTGTCCTGGTGTTTACGTTTGGTAAGGGTGTGCTCGTACTCATAGAGATGACCAGTGTTCTATGTACTATTTGCAAAAGGACACATTTTGACGCTAAAAAAAGTAAACTAAAAGTAATTTAATCTTTCCTGTGTTGCTCCTTTTGTAGACCTCATAAAGTGATTGAATATAATTTGAAAGGATTTTATGATAAATAAAATATGCAACAATTCAACTTTTTTCAAGGGAAAATACATTTTCTCCATGCCCAAAATCTTTTTATTTCTCACAGAGAAACTGCAACCCATATGAAAATGAAATACCTAACAGTTTTGATAACAAAAAGATTTGCTTGGACAGAAAATGGCCAATATTGTATATTTAAGTATGACGGTGAACACTGAAATATTTCATTCAGAAATGAGATAGTTCCTAGGTGAAAATTCTGACAGCTACTCATTGCAAAATTAAAACATCTGATGCTACTTTTTTACATTTCTTTTACGTTAATTGGTTAAAGTTGACAGACCATTTTGGAATAAAAAGTCAATTGACGATTAACAGGAATTCATGCATTCGTGCATGTATGACATTATAAAGTTCCATATTTGGAGTATGTTTATTTCATATGATAATTACATTATTTACAGAACAATATCAAATAATGTACACCCATGTACTAATGAAAGAAAATATGATTTTTTTTTTTTACTGAAGAGCATTGACAGGTTTATTTCCTCTTTTTTTAATTGTCTGAACCAGATTTTTTATCCTGTTTACATGTGTGTGTGTACAGGTGGAGTTCGAGTGGCTGCGGCAGTACTGGTTTCAGGGCCAACGCTTCGCCCGCTTCTGCAGCTGGTGGACCGGGCCGATGGAGCAGCTGGAGAAGGACTGGAAGCTCATGGAGACGATGGTAAGGCCGCTCAGACACACTGCTGGTCAGAAGGCAGCCTCACTGTCTGCTCCCTCTGCCCGCGCAATTTACCGAACACCATGTCACTCACATTACTTTATCAATCCTTCAGATGTTACATTAAATACATTTCAGTTTTAATGTACAGGTTGTTTTTTTTAACAAGAAACTATTTATTTTTTCAGGTCAGGTTTACAGACATACTATCCTCCATCCTAGACCTTACAATGATGCCATTCCTTTTTTAGAAAGTAGATGAAAAGAAAAACATGAGCATGAATAGCTTTTTTTAGTATACAAAACCAAAAACACAGGCATAAAAAGCTTTTTTAATATACAAAACTGGTTTAATATAAGATACAGTATATAACAAGCCTTGTTGCCAAAATGTGCTATACTAATACAGCTGACTTGCCTTACCTAAATACGCCACATTCATTGTGTCTATCTTAAATGTTACCTGGATAATATT
This sequence comes from Etheostoma spectabile, assembly GCF_008692095.1. Lineage (NCBI taxonomy): Eukaryota > Metazoa > Chordata > Actinopteri > Perciformes > Percidae > Etheostoma > Etheostoma spectabile. The sequence goes on along the minus strand of NC_045733.1, from coordinate 26,255,173 downwards.
CTTATAAGTGAATAGTGATGATAATAATAATAATAATAATAATAACCATAACAAATAATAGATAAAAGGTAGAATTTCCCAACGATAGGAGAAGCTCCATGACTAGCAGCACTCTGTCATTTTATAATAAGGGTTTCCACCTTCCTAAATGCTCAACATGCCTCCGCTTGTGTTTCTTTTACAAACTACATAAGTGGTCTGCTGTCCAATAATGCTCCTCACAAGGGAGGGTGTGTTTAAAATTACATGATGGATTGTCTAACTTCTCACCACATGCATTATTAAGGATGTGTCATGTGTTCAATCGTAGCTTCACAGAAGTTTTAATTGAGAGTAACGTGCGCACACAGCTATTAGTTAGACACCACTGTAAAGGAATCACTTAGTAATGTCAGACTCATAATTAAGTCACCTTAGTTACTGCTTTTTACAGTACATAGGTGCCGCGGGCACACACACACACACACACACACACACACACACACACACACACACACACAGTGTACTGTACATATGCAGCTCCCAAACACACACACAGATACATGCTTGGTCTCGCTTTCTCTTCCTCTCCGCAGATTCTATGCAGTCCGTCTCTCAAAGTTAAATTTCAAAGAGTGGATGTGTGTGTCCATGCATATACGTGTGTGTGTTTAAAACCCGGACAGCAAAAGCAGCAGGGGGCACTCTTGTATCACTGTAGCAGCAGCGGAGAGCGCGAAAGAGCTGTGCTCCTCTTTTCCTTTCTGCTCTCTCTCTCTCTCTCTCTCTCTCTCTCTCATTTTTTGTCTCTTTGGGTCTCTCACCCTCTCCTGCTGTCTCTGGGAGCTCTCTGTCTCTGTCACTGTGGAGCGCTGAGCAGTAATCACATCTAATGCTCAGGCAGGGATAAAGACAGGGGCTGGAGGAGAACAGTGCTGCTGCTGCCGACGCTGCTTGGCTCTAGTCATAGTCTCTCTTTCTCCCTCTCTCTCACTTAGTTGAACAGCCTGGCAGAGGGTGGGCGGGTGGGTGGAGGGGTTAGTAGACAGGG
>NC_045733.1:26252714-26254133 GCF_008692095.1 Etheostoma spectabile | reverse complement strand
TCTAGAGCTCCACCTCCGGGCCCAGATGAAGTGTGTGATTTGGACCTGTATTTAGAAAAGGGCATCAGTGAAATGTGAGGTCTCTCTCTCTCAGTTACTGTGTCTCCGTCTCTCTTTAATGGGCAAGCAAACCCTATCCACTGTGCGTGTGTTTGTGTGTGTGTGTCACTCATTTGGATGTCTGTCATGCAGTAGAAACTGAGCATCAGATTTTATACAGCAAATCAAATGTGAGACACTTTTTAGTAAAAAAACAAAAAAGAAGAAAAAAAATGATATTTAGTATTTTGTTTTGTTTTTTATCTGAAATTAAACCAGTATTTAGAAAAACATTCATTTTACAATCTGACTACATTTCATTTTCATCGCATTCACACACAGGCAAGTATATATTTTGCAGAGATGCTTATTGAACCATCCCGAAATTAATACACCGGTAAATGCATAAATGTAATCACTCACTATTTTGATGAAAGACAACAATATTGCTCTGGCAAGCAATATTTACATACATGCATCGACCTCTGATATGCTGATGAAAAGCACTTTATAAATGTGACTTATAGATTTTCCTTTTAGAGGTTTTGATAGCTGTGGCTTTTCTGCAGTTAGATTAAAACGCATTTTTCTAAATTACTGTGAGTTATTTAAGTTATGTGGGTCCCCCCCCACATTACTTTATTGCATATATTTTACATTTTGAAGCTGGCAATTGACAGTGTAGTGTAATTTAGTGAAATGCGAGTGACCTGCTGTGTGCAGATGCCGTTTGCCATTTATTTATTTTGATTTTTCTGTTATTGTCTGCAGAGTATATTTTAATACAGCATTATTTTTGTCAAATCTGATATCACCGTGGGTGTTTTAAATAACAAATATATGTCTCTTTAAATAGGGTTTATAAATTGACACAGTGTTGTTTTATACTCTGCGCTGTAGCAATAAAAGAGCATATTGTTTTATCCTGCTAAAATAGCAATACAAACAGCCAGCCTTCCTCTCTTTATTGTCATATTTAGCACACAGTGTTGTGGGATATGCTGGGCTATGTATGCGTTTGTTAGTCTGTATAAAGAATATTGCAATATGGGGGGGACTAGCTCCTGTTTATGGATACTGTCTCTCCCTGGGGCTCCCTCTCTGCTCCTCAGCCTGTTGTCATGCAAATACTCACCCTTCCATTTGAATGGCATTCTGATAAAATACATAAATAAATAAATAAATAAAGAGCTGACACAAAACAGGTCCACTTGCTCGCTCGCTCGCCTCTTTTTGGTACCTCACGAATTCATGTGGTTTGTTGATAGAAACAAAAAGATGTGCATCTGAATAAACTTAACGTGTAGGTATTTGTATGTGAATGTACAGCAAAAGTATGGTGTGTGTGTGTGTGTGTGTGTGTGTGTGTGTGTGTGTGTG
>NC_045733.1:26251445-26252704 GCF_008692095.1 Etheostoma spectabile | reverse complement strand
TGTGTGTGTGTGTGTGTGTGTGTGTGTGTGTGTGTGTGTGTTTATGGGGGGGGGTAGCACAGAAAAAGGACACTAACGTAAAGGTTTTACATTCCCCTGTGATCCAGGGTGCTAAAGTCCTTTTAGACCTCTGCCTCGCTCGTAGCTTTACATTCCCTCAGGACTCTGCTATCATGGCTATCATACAATAGTGACATTTCCTTAAACTAGCAACAATGAAAAGCTTCCGTCTGACTGACAATAGACAGAGAGTCTGGGCTTTATGCAGAATATTTTAAATACCGGTGTGGTATATATTTTTTTTAATCTTTCCTCTTTTCACTGTGGGGGAGAAGCGACAGCGACGAGCCCATGAGCATCTCCCCCCCCTTTTCCCCCCCTGTCCTGTGCATGTGTGTTTGTGTAAGTGTGTGTATGTATGTGTGTGTGTGCCATTGATGTTAATGTATGCACTTGGCATGACTTTAATTGATTTAGCAGCTCTGCTTGCACAGTACAGCTTTTTCCCTAATTTGTCACTTTCCTGACTTCTGTGGCTGCTCATCTCACAACTTCAAAAGCCACCGCAGAAGCAAAGAGATTTCAATGCACCCTGTCTCCCTCTCTCTCTTTATGTTCTTCCGTTCTCTTGTTCTCTCCCTCTCGCTCTCACGCCATATCTCTGTCTCTTTCTCACACTTTCTCCCTCATTTGACAGAAGAACGAGCCTTGTAGATGGAAATCTTTTCAACACATATCAAGGAAATTAATCTACTTTCATAATAAATGGGATCCACTCAGTTGAATACATTTGTATACTTAAGATGCACAAAACAGGAAGTGGTATCGGGGCCATGTCTTCCTCTACAACATTCACCCAGCCTGTCATTCGATGTTTTCATATGGTTTGGTCGCACAAACATATATGCTGTACACACTTAGTGTGTTTCTCATTGTGTGACAAATATTACCTCCTCTTGATTTGTAATAGAGGCTGACTTTTGCGTGCATGCATGTGTGAATGAATGTGCAAAGATGCGCTTAGTGACCATGTCATCTTCTCCCCTCTCTTTAATAACCGTCTTCGGAAACAATCTGAGCGACTGAGGAGGGGTGCACTGCAATCATACACAGCCTGGCCCTGGTCGCCATCGATAGCTGATTAGGTTATTGACCTAGCGTGTGGAGGGTCGGTGCTGAGGAGGGAGGGTAGTGAGCTGTAGGGAGAGACACAGAGAGGAGGAGGAGGTAACACAAAAAGAGAGGGTTGTGTGTGTCTT
>NC_045733.1:26225842-26251435 GCF_008692095.1 Etheostoma spectabile | reverse complement strand
GGGGGGGGGGTCAATGTAAATGTTATTGCTGTGTGAGCTCATTTGATCAAAGTCCTGGAAAGGTTAAGCGAATCCAATCTGGTTTTGTATGGCAGAGTGGAGACACAGGCGCTGGGGAAGAAACCCCCAGGACGGAGAATGGATTATCATATTGGCGCTGGAGTAGCAGGGGCCTCCGATGGACAGTTTACTCTGCCCGTAATGCGTTTAGACAGCAATTGGCCTTAATAACCTTTATTGACTTCAGCGGGTCAGTGCCAAGAATCTAATTATCAAAGTGTATCAATTTCATTGGAGTTTAGAGTTGCACCGCTCAAAATAATTATTTTAAGGTCGGGCCGGGGCAATTAATCCCCTCTCCACTTATTTGATGGCTTTGTAAAACATTATAAATGTTATGGTTTCTGTTGTGCGTTTCACCGTAAATAATTTCAGGGAGCAATTTTTTGTAAGGCATTATTTGAAGAGCTTTCCGTGCTGGTCCGTCTGAGGGGAAAAAGGCAGCTTTTACCAGCAGTCATTTTTCTCTTTCGCTCGCCGTTTTACTTGCACAGTCGGGCAGAGTTTTATACCCACTTTAAATGCACACATGGAACCCAGATTAATTATAAGTGTGAACTAAGCAGTAAAGTGTTTAAAGACCATTTATATTGCTCATTATGAAGCCATTCATTATCTCCTACATTAAAATCACACTGTTTATGCATCATATTGTTTTGCATTTTTAAGCTCTACACCGTGCAAATACGCTTATACATTTATTTTATTCCAAATCTCTGTGGCTTTTACGCCTATATACAGTATGTTTCTGTGTGTATGCACATGGGTGTCTTTGTGTGTGTGTGTGTGTGTGTGTGTGTGTGTGTGTGTGTGTGTGTGTGTGTTTGTGTGTGTGTCCACAGTGTGAATGAAAGGAGTAAATGTGCAGCTGTAGTTTATCCTTCATTGACAGTCATTATGTGCTGTTACCTGGATAGTCGCAGCTGTTTTTCCTTTATCGCACAACATAGACTAGAGGCCTAATCCACACGTTTGCCCTATTTAGACGGAGCTGTATAAAAAAGAAATGACTCAAAGATTATTGTTATTATTCATTTAAAGCGGAAATATATGGCTGCTAATACATTTTTACATCACGCAGCAGCTTGTGTTTGGAAATATAAAATGAAAAGAAGCGGGAAGAGACGGAGAGAGAGACTGAGGAAGAGTGAACGTAGCGGTGCAAAGGTATTTGCAATTCTCTTTGAAGTCCCTATTCAACAGGGTAAGCTGAATTTTCGGCAGTGCCTGATAGTGTTCTGCGTAAATGCTTAAACCCCTTTAGAGAATTTTCATGGGCAGATACGCGGTGGCTTGAAGGGAGCGTTTATGTTACCTGGAGCCAATGCAGCCCGCAGCTTTGTACCTAAAGATGTACACTAGTAGTGAATGGAATCCCACTGAGGTTTGTCTATGACAGAATCTCACTGCAACATCGCTGTAAGCCAAAGCGGGGGATAAAAGAGCTGCGAACAGATTTAACCCTGTCACTTCTCAGCTGGTGTCTCACATATGCATTTCTATACTTGAACACACACATGGAAGGACAACAATACTGGGACGTACACACCAGCAAACACACTACTACTACATTTGCATGTATGGTGGTGTCCATTTAGAAAGAGATGACACTTTGTGGTGAAGGCTCTTATGGTACTATTTTCAGTTAACACACAACGTTATTTTTTAATGTTACTTAGCAGAATAGAAGTGTCCTTTTTAAATGTACACACAGAGACATACACACACACAGCTGTTGTCAGAGTTCATAGTGTTTCACAGTGTATTACTGCCTGTGAGTAAACAAAACCTGACACCTGCTCATCCTCTTTTTTTATGACAATTCTTTCTTATTCAGAATGATTAAAACTAGAGATGCTCCAAAAGCATTTTTTGCTTCCCGATTCCCTATTCTGATATCTGAACTTGCGTATCGGCCGATACCGAGTACTGATCCAATACCAGTGTGTCATATTATACACAACTATCCCTGTGTGGATGTGATATGATTTCTATGTTTGTTGTCGGTCTGGCACAGGTTAAACTCTTTGTGAAACATGAACAAACACATACAATGAACGCCACAGAACTTTCTTTTTTTTATCCAGATTGGCAGTCAGTAATAACAGAAAAAGATCATAAATTAACTACTTTAACGTAGATTTTCTTTAGGGCTTTGTTACGTCGTATCGGATTGGTGCATAAACTCCAGTACTTCCCAATACTGATACCAACTTTTTAGGCCGTATTGAAGGCGATACCGGTATTGGTATAACAATACTGGTATCGGTATCGGAACATCTCTAATTAAAACCATTTCTGATACATGTTTGTCATTATTTCTCAATAAAAAAGGATGCAGCTCATTGTCCTGAAAGCTAAGGTGTGGAGACTTGTTACATTTTCATTCCTACACTAGACCTGAGCAAACTTGTTTTGGAGCTGTGGATCTGGAATGTATAAGAGGAACTTGGCTGTCTTTGACTTTATGTTCCAGCGTAGAAACCGTAAATAAAACAATGCCATTGTTTAACGTCACTGCCGCTTATGAAAGAAAATGAGCTCATCGAAAACTCCCACATTGTTTTGCCATGACTGTCAGCTACAGTATGGAGGACACCTTATCTACATATACAATGAGAGGCTGGGGACTTTTATTGACAGCCGTTTGGATAATTTATATTGTTTGTCTGTGAATTGGGATGTTGACAGTGTTTTTTTTTTTTTTTTACTGTATCAGCAGGCTTTGAAGGCGGCTTGTCTCGTAGAAAACAAATGAGCACTTTACAGAGACTGATCTGCCTTATCCGCTTAGCAGCTTCCTCAATCCGTGCATTTACTCGTTTACGCGCTTATTTACTTACTTATTCATTTACTTACCTTTATATGGATTTTGTTTGATTTCCCGCCTCCCCCCTCCAAACCAAAGCCATCCTCTTTCTCTCCCTCTCCTCATCCTTGGCCCTGATCAGCAAGATAAGCCTTCAGAGGAGGGAAGATAACATCCATTAAAGTGGTAAAGAGGAATTATGGGGCAGCCCAGATTAATCACTGCTCAGCTTAATCGCATTCAGTGCGGACGCCGGGGTTGGCTGCAGGGCCCAGCTTTTTCCTGTGTCATACCAACAGAGGGAGAGATGCAAGGAAGGAGTGTTAGTGTGTGTGTGTTTGTGTGTGTGTGTGTGTGTGTGTGTGTGTGTGTGTGTTTGTCGAAAAGTGCCTTGATGGGGAAGAAAGAATAAAAAGATGAAAGAGAGATTTCAGAGCATCTCATAGCAAAGCCCGCCTCTCTTACAGCTGACTAGAGACATTACCACAATCCAGCGCTTGATATATAATTACTTCAGTACTTTGATCCAGGTGTAATTGTTTACTCTTGCAGGCAATCGTGTGAAAGTGGTGGAGTAAACTAAATTACCACAGACACAAGAAAACACATTGATTTGTCACTAAAAGTGAAGATATTGTTCAATGAATGCACTTTTAGTGGAATATTGATTGTATTGACTATTGAATACATGGCGAGGGATTCTCAATCACTTGTTTAATACTTCTCATGTTCAGAAATAGCAATTGAGATGTGGTGCTGAGCTCAATAAGCCAGAGGTAGCAAAAATAGAGCCCTCATACTCTGAACTCAGTGCACACACTTTTATTGAAATCATTTGAATCTGGATCCTCATCAGGTCTTGTGGTTGATATCCTTTTCAATGTTTATCTGCATGTCAACTCAAATTAGTTTCACATTTATTTGTGCAGCCCCTAATCACAGTGACAGTCTCAAAGGACTTCATATCTCCCACACATAGCACAACAATAAATTAAAACCCATTAATGAAACAGCCCACCCCAACTATCTATCCTCAAAGTGAACAATAAAGTACTCCCACCCCAAAATCTAATTAGGGACAAAAATAGAACATAAGGTTCTTTTAGAGAGATCGAATGCAAACTGTTTTTACACACAGAAATAAAGGTTTTTGGCCAAAAAAAAAGCCAAAACCCTCAAAGTGAGGTGTTACTATATCACCAAATGACACATTTGATCTCTGAAGACGCTGTAGGCATAAAGGTATCCAATGTGGTGACAATTAAATCCTTAATCAGCTTTTTTGTGAGAGTGTTGCCATTTAGCCCAGCAAATACTAACCACTAACTCGGTACCTCGTACATAAAGCCTTCTGGGAAAACAATGAGTGGAGAGAAAGGGCTGACGCTGATGGAAATTGTCTGATCCGCTTGAAGAAACGCAAAGAAAAGAAAGAAATATGGGAATAGATCGGTTTTTTTTGTGACCAACTGTTTTTAGTTAAAGATTACATACAATTACAAACAATATGTTGAGACATGAGAACGTGTCTCAGGAACACTACATTTTTTTGTTGTTGTTAAACACGTGTAGGAAAGACGAAAAGGAGGGAAACACAACCAAAACACAACAGCAAGAACGAGACACACACACACACACACACACACACACACACACACACAGAAACAAGATAAGGGAGCAAACACATTCGCAAATAGAGGCTCGAAGGCCGCAGCACCAGTCCACAGCATGGCCTTTGACGAGTCAGCAAAGCTGTCCCAAGTGTCCAAATTTTTTTCTGGCGTTCCATTTACATGAGCTGTAGACAGTTTTAAATATACATCATACAAAAAAGTAAGGGTCCATGTACAAATAGACACATCACATCATTGGGCGGTTTCCAACGGGTTGCAATCATTTTCTTAGCAGCCATGAGTCCAGCAAATACAGCACGTTTTTTATTTTTAGAGAGCTGATAGGCTGACAAATCGTTCAGAATCAACACGTTGGCAGAAACACGGAATATGGGAATAGATAGTTGATGATAATTGAATAATATTTTGGGGGAGATGGGCATTTTCAGAGGTGAAGAGATGAGAGAGAGAAGGGTAAAATTTATGTCGGAATGGGAACACACAAGAGAAAATAAACCAGAAAGCGGCTGTGATTACGGTCAGGAGAAAGTTCAAGTCCTGCGAGCATTCGGAGAAGTTTCATACACTGTATATGTTTTCTCTTGTTTTTTTGTGTCTGTGCACCTTTCAAAACATAGCATGTACGGTATGAAGAGGATAGCCCAACAGAGATCAAACCTGAGATGTGTACTGTTTTCTGGTGAAGCAGATTCTCTCCCATGTGAAGCTTGAAAAGAAAATCCCAGTTTTTACACCCCAAGATCTGTTTTTGTAGTTTTGACCATCAATCCTATCAGTTCTGTTTTTACTCGCCAATTTCACTGCTGAGATCCCAACACTGGTAGCTACACCTTCACAACGGAGGACTATCAGTCAAGAAACAAATCCCCAAATATTCTACTCTAGGTGTTTAATTGACTTTTAAAACTAGAGGCATACACACCCAATGTGTCCGTTATTACCCATTGCATTGTTAAACTGTATGCATACACAACTACGGTAATAATGGTAATTCAAAGTTGAACCAAGAAGTTGCTGTTCAAAATTTAATTGACTTTTTCTACTGACTGTTTTGGGTAATAACTTTGTTTTCATTGGGCTTGTTTATTGCCTGTCTGATTACTCATGTACGTACGTAGCTACTATGTGCATTCTATTGTAAAGCCATGCCTTCCAGTAGTACTACTTCTGATAAGTAAAGTTGGTGAGTTGAACCGTACTGGTGAGGCTGAGAGCAACCATTCTTCCAGGTAGCGAATCTCTTCCTCTCATCCTCTCCTTTCCCAGCAGATAGAGCAATCTGATGGGTGGTGTTAAATGGGTGAGATGTAGGACAATGTAATTAACGCTAGTCCTTTAGCAAGCCCCGCCTCGCTCCACTGGGAGCGCCCGATATAGCGCTCATTAATTCCTATTTGTGTGTAATGAGAGGGTCATGTTGGACGTAATAAATGGCTCTTTTATTTGGGCGAGAGCTGCAGGGCGGCATCCTCTCCTGGCTAACAGTCTCATAAACACTCTTTAGCTGTTTTAATCAGCCTCCCTTGGTGGGGCACAATCACACATACACCTGCAAACATAACTCAATAGTGGGGTACAAAGTATACTGTGTAAATGAGCGGAAAACAGGTGTGTTTAGAAACACTTGAGTAAATATAACATAATCATGTTTCTATTAATGAGTGGCTGTTGTAGAGATAACCAACAGATAGCCAGTGGCAACACTTATATAGACTTTATTTGACGAGTCAGACGAGGCAGGAGATGATGCTGATTTGATTGTTTACTCTGTGGTGTCAACAGAAAGGGGACATTAGCTGTATGTGCAGTTGCTACATCTGCTTAGCTCCCCTCCGGTCATATTACAAATGTTTCTGGCCCGAGCGTGCGCACACCTACCTTTGTCATCGCACTGGTGACGGCGTCCACACACACATTCACGCTTGAAAAACACAGACAGGAGGTCAAATCCCTAAAAGAAAAAAAAAGAAAAAAGTTATGGTGAAATACATCAGTTGTGTCCAACTCACCTGTTACATATACATTGCTGCTGCTAATCGACTACAGAATATACATATTAGTGTAGAATTTTAAAAATATATTTTCCTTTCTTCCCCCACGGCGGGGGGTTTGGGGTTTGGTTCCTGTCAGTGCTGTCAATTAATGAAGTCTTGATTTATTTTTTTTTATTTTTTTTTAATGATATTGCATTTGAAAGTCCAGACTTCTTGAAAAGTCCTGAGGGGCTTTGTTCAAATACTGATCAACAATTAGGAAGAGCTGGCCACTATACAGCATTACAATTAGGGTGTACCGGTATTTTGTCGAAAGATTACACCCGGAATACAAACGATAAGCAAACATAAATCTCGTTTGTCTGCTTTTTGATGTCAAGATGCAATGTAACATATGTTTGATTCACTGCATTAGTGTTGTAACATAATCCAAAGTGTACTGTCTTTACTTTGAATTTTATTGAATTAATTAAATCAATATACTCCATAGTCAAATTATTTTTTTTCGAGTATATGAGGTTTGTGTTGAACATACATTATTAAATGAAAAAAAGAATACTGCAGTGTCTGTGACTTCTTTGCCAGATTGAAGTAGACATGATCATATAGAGTATATGAGTCCATAATCCAGTTATATGTAACTGCTTCATGGTGTGTGCCATTGTCTATTACTGTATGGCTGCGTAGTGCGGAGAGAATTGTTTAAGGCAACACGGCTGCCAGTCTAGTCACAACTGAGCTATAGGGAAACAGCAGATTTAACATACTCCTGTTTTTTGTCACATAATGTATAGTGCTTTCAATGAACAATACGATAAACTTTATTGTCCCCGAGGGGAAATTCATTTTGGGCACAATGATGCTTTGTACATTATAAACAATAAATAGTAATCTACAGATTAAAAGATAGTGGTCAATAAATAGAAACCTGTTGATTAATAAATATAGCTGGTGCAATAGTAGCAGGTAATAAAACTAGGAGTTGAGGTAGAATGATGCAACCGAAATATACTCATTACCATAAACCTTAATTAGTTTTAAAGTGAGCAAATAATGGAAATCTGAACCGATGTTAAACATTTTGGCACATCTTATACGATGCAACGCCAAGGTTATCAATAAAAAAAAACAGGTTTGTCTATGGCTGGTACAACACAGACCCTTTGGTTTCTATTGAAGTATACAGTGTTTTTATGGTAGGGAATCTGCAGGCGCCAATCTCCTCTGGGTTAGACATAGTCGTTCTTTTTCACTGTTCCTCTATAGGTAATTCACAATTGATGTCAGACTAGTCATAAGAGGGCCTGTTTAGTTTTGCTCCATGGTTTTCAGCCAGATGCAAAAATTGAGGACTCAGTACGCTTCAGACTTCTTGTAATCAATCAAAACTTTGTTAGCGGCACATTTCAACCCTTTCAGACATGTTCCCCCATTTTATAAAAAAAAAAAAACAGTATGTGAGTGTGTCTAGATGGATGGAAACCCTTTTTTATTGGTTTAGCATTTTTGAAGACCTGAAATATGGTGCAGTGTGTGTTACACTGTAACTCCAGGGCTTAGAAAAGCTGGCTTTGGCCCCAGTCAGCAAAAAGCTTTTTACTGGCAGGAGAGTGAGGTGCTGATCACAATCTTCTATCTAGCTAAAATCTAGACTCAGCTTTCATATATTGAAAGAGAGTAAGAGGGTTTTAACGGAGCAGAAGGTGCTTGAGTGTCACGCTCATCGCAAACATCTCTGTCCAGCTCTGTCTTCATTGTCCTGAATTAGTCAAAGCGCCTCTCAAAGCTTTCTTGTGATGGATGGATGGTGCATTCTTGCCAGGCCAGTAAAGAGATTGCACAAGTGTGTGTGTGTGTGTGTGCGTGCGTGCGTAGGCGTGTGTGTGTGTGTGTGTGTGTGTGTGTGTGTGTGTGTGTGTGTGTGTGTGTGTGTGTGTGTGTGTGTGTGTGTGTGTGTGTGTGTGTGTGTGTGTGTGTGTGTGTGTGTGTGTGTGTGTGTGTGTGTGTGTGTCCTGTCCTGTCCTGTCCCAGTCGGCAGGAGAGCTCATTCAGACTAAGAACTATGTGGTTTAGCCATTAAGTCCCCCTGGATCCACACTCCTTATCATGAGGCAGAGACAAAAGCTTTGCAAGAAACAGCCTGGTGAATTTTCATGTGATATTTGTGGGCCCATTGGGCTACAACCCAACAACAGATTTGCCTTTTCTTCTCACCACCAAAAAGGAGCACCACAAAAGCCTGTGAGTTCTGCTTCATTTGACCCTGTGGAAAGCATATGTCCTTCCATTCCACTTGTATTCTGCCCAGAAGATGGAGTGCCGTTAGGGCCATAGAAAGCATCCCTGCCCACTTGAGTGTGTTACAATGCCTTCAAACAAAATCACTTGTCAGGGGTCTTCCCTTTTTGGGAGTGTCTCTAACCCCCACACCAACCCATTGTCACTTCAAACATGTTACTCTGATGTTGCAGACACATTTTTCTAATGTTTTACACTCCATATAATCCGCTGTGTGTAGCAAAGCCCATTTTACTGGCTGACATAATTGATGGTGCCTGAGACCTTGCAAGGGTCAATCTGACAGAAGGGTCTTAGTTTCTATCACCACGGAGATTGCGAGCATTTACGTGCACACAAGCACAAAGTTAAACTAGGGAATGTCCTTCTAAGACATTTTAAGTATGTTATTTTATCACAGAAACATTTAGACGTGCTTCTAATATATAACCTTTTTAGAGAGCTCTCCAAAAATGATACAAATCTAGTTTTAGGGTTGAGTTTCAGCACTCATCACTAATGGGTAGCACTAATTAGTATGCGCTCAGTGGCCACTTTAGGTACACCTGTACAATGTAGTGCAAACCAATACAACATGCCTACCACAATATCTATCTTTCTCAAAGCTTATTATATTCAGTTTTTGGCCACATTGTCAGAAATGTGTATTTTTAATTATATGTTTATTATTTAGGTCTTAGTTAAAGGTGGTCATGTACTGGACTAGATAATGTTAAGAGGTGTTTTACAGTTTGTGTTCAAAATATTATAAACACCTCAGAATATAATACAGTTCAGTGCAACATTCTAACTATGACCTTAATGCTTAAACATTTATAACATGAATTTAATTAACACCTCTATGAGAATGCCAACAAAACCTGAACATTATAGGCATCGTAAAAGTAGACTTTAAAGTTGTATTAAATTGCATTAGACTGTACAGGTGCACATCATTAAGCAGATCCTGACTGTCTTTAAACATGTCTTCAAATGTTAAGATATATTTGGAGGAACTGCAAATAAGTGTTGCAACAAGCCTTTTTGAAAGTCAGTGCTCTGTAAGTTTTAGTTGTGAGAACTGCTCAAAGTTGCACCGATAATTCAAAAGACACGCACGCACATACAAAGAAAAGACTTTCTTGAATCATCTGTGAGAGAACATTTTTATAGAACTCACTTCCCTCATTTTCTTTACTGTTTCCTCTTTGATAATATCAAAGGTTGTGGAGCTTCAAAGCTTGGTACACAAGCCTGACCAGCAATGTTGACACCTTTCACTTCACTTTTCCCCTAAACACACACACACACACACACACACACACACACACACACACACACACACACACACCCACACCACCACACCACACACACACACACACACACACACACACACGTTTATCAACCAATCTTACGTAATGAAAACTGAACAAATTTAATTCAGATATGCCTCAATTTTGAACCATCTGTAATCATGTGAGAGCAGGCAGAAGGCAAAACACACACACACACACACACACACACACACACACACACACACACTTTTTTATGACTTCAAGTGTGATGTCACAGGAAAGTGAATGTGGTCTGGCCTTATTTCTTCCTGGGCTAATATAATTTTTCCACCAGTGGAGAGTCCCCCCCAAGAGCAAAGTAACTTGATGGTGGCATGCAGTAAATACACACAGATCCCTTGTCCAGACTGGAACTGGTGCTGGCAGGATCACAGCTCCCCAGTTGTTTATATCAGTGAGCAGAAGCTATCCATTACCCCGAGCAAGGTGCCTGATGCCTTTTTCCACCAGCGGTCAAAGTGATATTGGTTTCTTGTATTAGAGGGGAGATGGAGTCTGCCAAACTCCCACTTCCAGGGCCTATGAAATCAGATGTCAGAGCAGCTGAGCTTAAACAGTGGCAGAATTCTGTGGAGTGTCTGAAGATTTGGAGAAAAGGGTCCAACTTAAAGCTTGATATGCCTTGCTGATGTGCTAGCAATATTGGTAAGCATGAGGAAGTTTAGTTAGGGAGGAATGACAGTCAGAGGCAGAATTGACAACCAGGGTGTTAGAAAAGGTAATTTAATTTTACTGATATCATGTTGTTGCTAGGGTCTGAAAAAGTAGTAGATTTTAAGTAGTTTGATTAGGACAATGCACATTAATCAACAATTCTGTAAATGCGCCAGTGTTAGCCAGTTACCTAGCATGCCTGTCTTTATGTTAATCTCAGGTGTTAATCTGTCGTTTAGAAGATAACTAAAATTAAAACCAGCAGAGAGCTAAGTCATCTTCTTGGGGACCAGGTTGAATCCCCCACTGAAGAGTTTAGCCAGTTTATGGTAATTGTCAGCATTCATAAAACAAAAACATTTCTTTTCTTTTCATCACAGTAGGTATTGAATCTTGGATTGTCATGATTCAATACCATACAATATAATACAATATACAATGTAATAAAGGTGGCTTCCATAAGTTTACACACCTATGCTAAAGTTGAATAAAAAGTGGAATAAAAAACATATATTTAAAATTGATCTTAATGCCTTAATTTAAAAGAATATGAAAAATCCGTGGTGAAGGGTATGTGATGATGTGGGGTTATTTTAATTCCAAAGGCCAAGTGAACTTTTTTTTTTATTTATCAGGAGGCATAGTGTCCTGGATCCATGAAATAACTGGCCTTTAAAAATATAAAATCTGCCTGCCTCTATGTGAATCTAACATAGGGGTGTGTACACTCACCGGCCACTTTATTAGGTACCCCATGCTAGTAAAGGTGTTGGACCCCTTTTGCCTTCAGAACTGCCTCAATTCTTTGTGGCATAGATTCAACAAGGTGCGGAAGCATTCCTCAGGGAGTTTGGGTCATATTGACATGATGGCATCACACAGTTGCGCAGATTTGTCGCTGCACATCCATGATGCGAATCTCCCGTTCCACCACATCCCAAAGAGCTCTATTGGATTGAGATCTGGTGACTGTGGAGGCCATTTGAGTACAGCGAACTCATTGTCATGTTCAAGAAACCAGTCTGTGATGATTCCAGCTTTATGACAATGGCGCATTATCCTGCTGAAAGTCAGCCATCAGAAGTTGGGTACATTATGGTCATAAAGGATGGACATGGTCAGCAACATACTCAGGTAGGCTGTGGCGTTGCAACGATGCTCAATTGGTACCAAGGGGCCAAAGAGTGCCAAGAAAATATTCCCCACCCAGACACCACCACACCAGCCTGAACCATTGATACAAGGCAGGATGGATCCATGCTTTCATGTGTAGACGCCAAATTCTGACCCACCATCCGACTGTCGGAGAGAGAAATCGAGACTCATCAGACCAGGCAACGTTTTTCCAATCTTTATTATCCAATTTCAGAGCTTGTGCAAATTGTAGTCTCAGTTTCCTGTTCTTAGCTGAAAGGAGTGGCACCCGATGTGGTCTTCTGCTGCTGTAGCCCATCTGCCTCAAAGTCGACTACTGTGCGTTAGAGATGCTCTTCTGCCCACCTTGTTGTAACGGTGGTTATTTGAGTCACTGTTGCCTTCTATCAGCTCGAACAGTCTGGCCATCTCCTCTGACCTCGGCATCAACAACAGCATTTCCGCCACAGAACTGCCGCTCACTGGATGTTTTTTCTTTTTCGGACCATTCTCTAAACCTGAGATGGGGTGCGTGAAAATCCAGTAGATTAGCAGTTTCTGAAATACTCAGACCAGCCCTTCTGGCACCAACATCATGCCACGTTCAAAGTCAAAATACACTTTCTTCCCCATACTGAGCTCGGTTTGAACTGCAGGAGATTCTCTTGACCATGTCTACATACCTAAATGCACTGAGTTGCCCATGTGATGGCTGCTTAGAAATTAAGTGTTAACGAGCAGTTGGACAGGTGTACCTAATAAAGTGGCCGGTGAGTGTATACTCATGCCCCCTGTAAGGAAGAACAATTATACATTATTCATTCAAAATTAAAATTGTTGACTTTTTTTTTAAATTAAGGCATTAAAATGAATTTCAAAAAGATGTTTTTTTTTATTCAACAGTCACACGCAGGGGATGGATTACTAGTTAGGGCCAAGACTTCCTCCATACGAGCATACATACATGTTGGCACACATTTAGTCAGGCAGGCCTACTGGCCTGTTGCTGGGCCTGTGACACGTGGTAGTGGCAGGGAGACAGGCATGGAGGTCACCAGTCTGACAGACAGAGGTGTATTTAGGCAGGGAGGAACCATGGTGGCTAATTAACAACAGCCATCAGCCAAAACCTGGGGAATGGTTGGTGTTACTGGTGATTTTGTTTACTGCCTACCTTTTTTGGTATAACCACCCATCATTTGGATGGTCTATTCTGGTGTAGAAATCACCCATGTCAGTTAAAATAAGGAATACATTTGGATATTTTGAAGTGTTTGCGGTCAGCAGACCTAAACGTTTCCTATATAAGAGAGTGCTAGTGAGGTAAAGAGTGCTCTGGGTCCCTTGAAAGGTTTGCTCTAAAGTCAGCAGAGACATTTCATGGGGTGTTAACAATTTCTCAGACACCCTGGTGGCCAGCTAGTAGTTCTGTTTTATGGAGTGTAAACCTTCAGTTCTGCATGCATCTCTTTTTAACCCTCCTACCTTTGGGCTATTACGTGACCTGTGGCAGCTATTCTGTGAAGTTTTAAGGGAAGTACACCATATTGCACAGTGTGCGGCAAGAAACAATCTTCCCATTCTATTATTCTGTGTAGAATGAGTGACATGTTGTTATGTGATGGAATAGACAGATGCTTGTTGGTGTTAAGATATAGTCCTGGCTCGAGGTGTTAGTGAGCCGCCCCAGGCTGCCCTCCAGCCAGCCTTGGCTTGGAACGCTATCATCACTCCATCTCCCCCACCAACCAAAATATCACCTCGGCCTGGCTGCGTGTTTGTTTACCTACCCTGCTCCTGCACAGGGCCGGAAATGTTTATGCCTATCTGTAGTAAAATAGACATGGTTGAGTTTGGGTCTGGGGACCAGGGATGGAGGTACCCAAGCCCTGCTTGTCCTCTTGTTCACCTTGGTATGTGGCCTGGGTCAGAGGGACATCTGTGGTCAGCATCAGGCTGTGAGAGGTGGAGGCTGAGGATAGCTACTGTCATCATGGGGTAAATAGAAGGAAAGAGGGGGCTGATTAGTGCTAACACAGGCCTGGAGATGAAGGGCTGTGGTGTTGCCGAGGCTAGCTGAGGCCGGGCTCGACCAGTAAACAACCAGTGGGGTGTCTAAATGGCCTGGGGGTCAGCCCATGGCTAAACATGAAGGCCTCTCTCAGCACCGAGTCTTCTAAACACAAGATCATACGCACTCTGGCACGCAAGCTCACGTGTACACATTTTAATGAGCAGGAGGCTTGGTAACACACATTCAGATTATCAGAGGCACACCTGTACTCACAAAAACTGGCTGAAAACAAACATAAAAAGAGGCTTTCCCATACTCACCCACCAATGTACACACACTCTCTCAAAGCAGAAGTTGTCACTGGTGTGTTCAACATGTTTAATGGAAGAGGTAAGCATACTGTCACGACTTTTGCCCTCCTCATTGAGTTGGGACAAAAAGATTTTCCCCATCAATTTATAGGCTGTGATGCACATCAAGGTGAACCGTGGTGGACTCAGGTTAACAGCGTTTTTTGAATTATGTGGCTTTTACCGGCTGTATTTTGATGTTTGATGTTGCACAGTTACTAAGCTCATTAAACTGTGCTGTCTTTCCTTTCTTGCCACCCATTCTGTTCCCAGTCCAGCTTTTAGAGGAGCTGAAACGAGCTCAGAAGCACGTCAGAGCAGGTTGCAGATCAACTACGAATCACTTGCTCATCAGCGCTGTCCTAGAGACACTGCAACTGTGCTACACGCCCAGCATGGCAATGTGATGTCTACTGGCTGAGATGGTGATACAGTCTGAATGCACTTTCTGGCACTTTCTTAGCCTGACACTCATCCCCAGAGGATGGGTTTTTGATCCAAACTGAAAGGAACAGTTTCTATAGGGAGTACAGCCAGCCCTGCTTCCTCCTGGTCACCGTAATCTTGGGTGTCTTTTCCGAGTCAGGTGTAATCAGTCACACACCACCACGTGTTTTGACACCTGTCCTGTGTGGTGTAGAGGAAGTAAGCATATTACTCTGCGGCAAATCACGCTCCTTTCCTTTGGAAACACACACACACACAGACAATCAAACCTATCTTCACATGAATTAAGACAGACAGGTGGATTGTCAGAAAAGGATTTAAAAAAAAAAGAGGGAGAGGAGAAGAAAGGAAGGTTCCCTTACATTGTGGGGTTTTTGAAAAGATGTTTGGATGACTGGGGAGGCGAGTGACTGTTAATGGGAAGAAATGAACATGCTTTACTGGTGGATGTGACAGGAAAAGACTGTTCTTAACAAGGCGTCAGAGTCAGTCTGAGTTACAGATCCATCACTTCTCAGAGGCTGGAAAAAGGAGGGGGGGCATTTAAACATATTCAGAGAGGGAGAGTCTGTGAAGGGTAGAGGAGAAGAGGGAGAAAGAGGGATTTGAGTGTGGCTGACAGCACTGCATTTAATTTGGGCTGCCGGATCCTTTTTCATTTGACTCCCTCTCAACCAGCTTAGAGGCTGCGGAGGACTCTGAGGCGAAGGTTTGCCAGGATGTCTCAGATTAGCACTGATGTGCCACGTCACACTTTAAGCTGGCCTGTAATTCATGTTCAACAGGGGGATACTCACACATTACACTGTGCTGTGCAGGACGTGATTAATTGACTCACACTCTAATATTGGGTGTAATTTGCCCATCCTCTGATGTGAAACTGACTTTATACTAGACTTACTGTATGTCGCCGTACCAGGGATGTTATAATTGAGTCTTGGCTCAGAGCTGTGTAATTTCTCAACTGAGGATAGAAGCTCAAGGATGGAGGGAATCGCTTCAGGTAGTCTTTCCACTCAATTCCATGCAGTTTAATATTTAGGGAAAAACCTAATCTGGCCAAATAATTGTCTTACTCAAGAATGTAGTGGGTGGTAATCCAACCAATTTCATTTCATTTTAGACTGTGACCATTTTCATTTGAATTGAAAAAGGAAATTCCAGAATAAATATGAAGCTAGGGTTGAGTTTGTTTGGAATGGCGTGGTCCAGGTCATACTCTTGTTGACATATCTTTTCATTTAGTTCTACTTGATGCAGCTATTTTATACGTCTGCTTCTCTTTTTCAGACAATGCTCTTCTTGGATACAGTGGAAGAAGAGGGCCAGGAAGGAGAGGGAAGGAGGGAGATGGCAGAAACCTTGCTGTCTTCCTTGACAGACAGACACCAGCAAAGACAGACATGGCGAGACAGGTAACACAATGTACCACCAACTTTGTTCTTTCCATCGGCTCCATCTCTGACAGATGTGTGAGACAAGTAAAGTAGGACACTTTATGAAATATGAGCACTGTCTTATATTCAAAACGGGAACACTTTTCACAAACAAATAAGTAAAGTCACTCTAAACTCATTTTCGAAATGAGCTATTCTTTAAAAACCTGTGTTAGATTATTGTTTTATTGTTGTTGTTGTTCTTTTACAAAAAAACAACGTGTATTCATACATTGTGCCGTGTTATATGTTATATATGTTATATGTTTCTATTTTGGTTACCTTGATTTCCCCAAAACAAGGTCATACTGTAGCTGAAAATCTTGAAAATTGTCATTGCAATTAGATTGGCCAAAACTGCAGCAAGTGCATACTGTTTGTTAACCATATTTAGTGAACCCCTGTTAAGGAAAATGTGACACAACCAAAACTTTGGCGCACACATGGAGACCAGAGCTATTGGAATACTGAATGATTGCGAGTGAGACCAAATGGTTCGTTATCGCATCATCAAGCAAAATAATCATGAATCATCACCTTACTCCTACCTTCATTCAGTGATGTGAATTCCACAGATACACAGTGTTGTAGTTGGTGTTTGTTTGTGGTCCTTGGGCCTGGCAGCTATCACAGCTATCACAACGACACACGTGTCTTGGATAAGCCCAGTCACTTCCTTCCTTCCAGATAAGGGCAGAGAGCTACGGCTTAGAACACTGGCCATTCATTCAGATAAAGGACGCCTCACACACACACACACGCACACACACACACACACACGCACACACACACACACACAAAACACAGTGTTATTTTAGCTGTTCATGCTCACAGTCACTCTCCCCCTCAGCACTAGCAAGGACACACATTTTGGCATGCATGTAGATTTGCAATCACATATGTTTCACTGCTTATGCTTCTCTATCAACAGATTTGACCTCAGTGTTACACACACACACACACACACACACACACACACACACACACACACACACACACACTTTGGACCAGGCATGAACCAGAGCCTAAAGAAAGCAACAGTGCCAGGGGCAGAATTTACAGACTAGACATTCCTGAAAGCAACATCATTCTTTTGATACATATACCTGGATGTATCAACTTCCTGCAGTGTTGCTGTCCTCATCTTTCCGTGACGCCCCTTTTGTTTCGATTTGTCCCCCGTAGTTGACCCTTAACTATGCCCCATCCAGATGAGCCTTGTAAACTGGCTGTTTCCACACACCTTGCTTTGCTGCGTCGACGCCCACGGCCTCACAACACTGATGTAGGGCCTGCTCTGGCCTGCATTCCAGGTGCAGGTGCTGAAAGCTAGAAACCATCTCACCACACTCTAACATCAGCGCTGTCCCCCACCCATCCTGGTTCGCCCACCACCCACAATGCTATGTTGCCACCTTTTAACCATGTCTAACCCTAGACTTAGCTCAGCCCACCCTAAGATCTTGACAACCACTATCACAAACCAGGGCAGGAAATGGTCCGTCCTTGTCGGTGGGACAGGCAGACGTTTACTCTATCAGCAGTGAAAGAGTGATTAGATTAGTTTTGGAGGAGGGCAAGCGTCCCACACAATATGTTTGAACTCCAGCTGCTCATGATAGCTCCTCTCCCCTTTACACACATTAAATGTCTATCCCTAATCCCCCACGGCCCCCACTTACAAAAAAGCCAGGGGTCATCCTGTCAAGTGGCTGTCAACAGATCTCATTTACACAAAACTAAACACATGGCTATGTGCAATGTTAAGTGGGACGTACTGGTACTGATTACAGATTTGCAGATAATGAGGGTTAAGAATTGCCTTGTTAGAAAAAAGAGAGTTTTTATTTATGTATGCATACTACTAAGAGACAGA
Source organism: Etheostoma spectabile (assembly GCF_008692095.1). NCBI lineage: Eukaryota > Metazoa > Chordata > Actinopteri > Perciformes > Percidae > Etheostoma > Etheostoma spectabile. Next base: position 26,233,395 of record NC_045733.1, on the reverse strand, counting down.
ATCATTGTTTTGAATTGAATACAAAGTATATTACAGAATCAGACAGTGAGTGAACTTAGTCAGTCAGTTGTATTTAAAACCTTGATTTGTTTTTGTTAAAACACTCACCAAAGTAGGACTTTTGAAATTAATCTACTGATTATTTTTGTTGATTTCTTTTATATCTGGCGTCCTAATTAGGTTTTCACACAATATGCAACATGCAGTCTTTTATCAATATACCGCCTTTTGTTTCCATGGTTTCCATTCAGCGCATAATGCTTGCAAAAGGATGAAAACCCGCAAAAAAAGCGTGATTGATGACTCTTGCTAGAGGCACATAAACATAAACAACCAGCACTGATTGATTAAGTTTCTCGCTGACTTTTGTTTCTTAAACACCAGTTTAAGCAGCACACTCTGTAGTGCTGGAACGTGGGCCTGCTCACTGCCATTTTCTGCCTCCGGGGCATTTTTAGCACTCCCAAGAAGCAGAGAAAGAGAAATTGGACCTGGTGACCAGTGGTTCTTCACAAGTGACTTATAGGCACTTTGAGTGAGTGATGCCTTGGCTCGCCCCGCTTGCAGAAGCAGTCCATTCATTCACTCTGAGCCAACAAAGTTATGAGAGCTTTTTTATTCTTATGAGCTTTTCTGGTAACTGGGTTTTCCCGATGCACATGGTGAATTCTTTGATAGATGCTGCCCTCTGTGTCCCTTTGGTAAATGCCCCGTGAGTGCCCTGGAAATAGATGCATTATTATGTGTGTGGGTGACTGTACTGTCAAAGTCAAAGTATCTTTATTAGTCTCCCTAAAGAGAAATTTGTTTTGGACACTGAGTAACATTGCTACAAGAGTTACAACAGACACACAACAACAAGCACAGGGTTAAAACAATTAACAGACACATGTACAGTAAACATATGGACTACTCAAAGAGCTGTGCAAATTTCAGATTACAAATGAACATTTTAATACTTACAAAAAATAATAAAAACAATCCTTTCTACATTCTTTTGTTCACCCATACGTGCCTTACAACTACTCAATCCTACGTCCATACGCATTCATGCATTCAGTCTTAAAAAAAAAAGATTATAATAATAATTAATTTATCCATTCATAAAATTACAGACATTCAGTTAAAAATGTGGATTATTGCTCCATTCATATCCATACATACATTCAGTCAGAGATATACATTAAATGAATGAATTCAGTCATACGTTCATCGCTGCTCATTAATGAGCTTAACTGTGAGAGGAACAAATGAGTGCTTATACCAGTTATATTAGCAAACTGCAAAAACAATACGTGGGACTACTGTAGCAGTTGAGTATGCCACACAGGAGTTACTGATTGTAGAGTAAGGCAACCTCCAGGGAACAGCCCTATTAGGAAATGGCACATCTAATTCAATTCAGTTCAATTCAATTTTATTTATAGTACAATTCATAACAAGAGTTATCTCAAGACACTTTACAGATAGAGTAGGTCTAGACCACACTCCAGAATTTACAAGGACCCAACAGTTCTAGTAGTTTCCTCCAGAGCAAGCAACAGTGCGACAGTGGCGAGGAAAAAGTTCCTTTTAGGCAGAAACCTCGGACAGACCCAGGCTCTTGGTAGGCGGCGTCTGACGGGCCGGTTGGGGTTTGTGGAAATAACAAAATCTACAACATCATCTAAAACATCTCAGTGGCACTATACAACTATAGAGATTCAAAACACTTTATACTGGAAATATTAGGTTTTAATAATGCATAATGTGTTTCACATCTACTCAAATATGGGTTAAACAGGATTCATTGTTTGACAAACACTATCCAACAGTATTCAGACTTGAATGTGTATGATTACAGTATTTTAGATTGGAGTACCTCCTTGATGAAGTGACCTAATGCTGGTCTTACAGAGCCTGGAGGTCACAGTTCTGACCAACATAAAAAAACAAAAAAAGGCTTTTTCACAGCCGGTGAGCAAACACTGAAGGGAACAGCTGTGAGTTTTGTACTGACCATGCAAACTGCTGTAGGCTTTGTAAGGTCATTATATGATAATGAAAATCATTACAGAATTACATGGGGGTTTAGGACATGAGAGCAGCGGGGAGGGGAGGGGAGGGCCACATTGGGTTTGATAAATGGACTGTGAAGGTGCCCATCTGGCCCTCTCTATGGCTTTTTCTTCCTGCTCTTTTATCCACTCTCGTCCTTTACTACCCCTCTTTCAGTCCCCTTCTCTGTTCTCCAGTGGGCCAGTTTAAAAGCAAGCAGGCCTGTAGTGAAAGATTAACAGAGTGCAAACCCAACTCACCTCTGTGGAGGAGAATAGAAGAGGGGAGACAGGCGGAGGTGTTTATGACCCAAAGCAGGGTTTGTGCATGACTTGGCAAACCCTGTTCTCCCATCATTCAGTGTGGGCCGGAGAGGAGAGTAGATGGCCATTGACCTTTGGCATCGGAAACAGTTGGACAGTTTAGGATGTGTGAATTGCTGTCGTTTGGAGGCACCTTGGTAATCTTGGTTTAATAGGTTTGGGTGGTAGATAAGGCAGAGAAACATGGCAAGCGCAAAGAAGTTTGTTACTGAAAACAGCTAAACTGTTACTATTTTGCAGCATTTTGGGTTTATACCACGTGATAAGGGAGAGAGACAGTACATTCTGCAGCAGTGGCAGACAGGGATGGAAATCCATCATATTCATCTGTGTCACATTGAGACGTATGTGATTTTGGACTGCACAAATACATTTACATGATGGTTTGCCAGCCTGGCAATTTGTACTGATGCATTGCATATTTCCTTTTTTTTTAATTAGGCAAGTGTTTACTACAGTTAAAATTATGTGTCTATGATTAAAACATCTAGATAATTTTACTTCCAAGTAATTTTAACATTTATGTTCATATTTGGATTATTTTAAGAACTTTGATTTTTAATTTACACTGATTTAAATAAATGGCATTTTTTAATTAATCATAGGCAAATGTCCTTTTATTATCTAATTCCATTTCAGTCACCTTTTGAAAAGACAAGGAGATAATAGCTGTACACTCAGAATCTGTGGCGTAGTACATCTGTCGTCTGAATTTATTACTTTTCTCCAACTTGTTGAGAGTTAGTGAGGTCTTTATCCCAAAACAAAGACAACATCAGCTGACATGGCAAGCAGAGCTAAAGGACAGAGAAGGAGGTCCACGTGTCCACAGCTGCATGCATCACTCAGCTGTCCAGCTTGACCCATGACCTGTAGGACCTTTTCCAGCCTCCATCGGCTTTATGTTTCCTGCCATTGTCATCCTCTCTTGTCCTCACCTGGACATGGCGCTGTTACACAAAAGGCCCAGTCTGTCATCAAAACCAAGGGTCACCGGGGGCCAGCAGGGGCCAGAGTACCGAGGTTGAAACTGTGCCCAGCCGGGGTTGACCCCACAAGTGATGTCAGCTACCAGTTGCACCCCTATGGAGACAAAAAAAAGATGAGAGAGACCTTCGTTGGCTGGCACTTCATTCCAGGAGTGGTGACATTTCTTTTGTGTTGTCCGTGACAGACTCCGCCCCGATTCCTGCACTGGGGTGGGACAGGGAGTTAGGAGACAATGGAGGTCCCCTGTCCCAGATGGGAGTTGGAAGGATTTTCAATGTCGTGTCCACAATTAAGATAGACAGACCACAGCCTTGTCTAATGTGGCCAATGACCTCTTTTAGTCCCTAGAAATGCAGACGCCATACTGCAGGGATTACTCTAATGCCATATACAACTCACTCTCTTTATACTCTCAAGGTTTCACTGGGCACAAGTTCCCATAGACCTCTAGCAAAGCCATCATCTGTTGAGATGTCATTTCACAAGTGATTGGGTTGGGTTTCTGAAATGTTAGAAAGGAGGCGTGTCCTTCCATATATTTCTTTCAGTGTGAGGAGTTTGACTGGCTATTATGTGGATGGGTTTGAAAAACAGGGTTTGTGCGATACAGTTAAGAAAGGGTTGCATCAAGCTGTCAATAAGTAGTTTTAATTAGCGATACTGGTGGTGTTTTTTGGGCTGGCATCATAAACCAAAGTTGTGGTTGGCGGCAGTATAGTCCGGGTATGTTGTCAACCAGGCGTGCGTGATGTAAGTTGCAACCCAAGGTGACAGGTTCATCAGATCTCCCAGGCAGTAGCCCCACATTTGCTCTCTACATCATTCCACGGTCCTGTTTTGCAAGCAGAAGAGACAGGGCGACCTCAGTCTGCCTTCCTTGGCATGAGTTGCCAGCCAAAAGTTTTTTCTGGCTGCACAATTGTTTCTCCTTACCTTAGGGGTTTGCTTGTTGCGCTGGTGGGCAAACACCTGTGTGTGTGGTGGGTGGAACTGTCGTGCCACAACCCTGTTCACTATCGGTGTGTGTTTGTCTTTGTACCACCTACTTTGGCCGTCATTGTCATCACTGTGTTTACTTGGTTCAGGGCACTGGAGGAGAAAACAAATAAGTACATGTCATCGGTCTCTTTCATCGCTGGCCAGCCTGTAATTAGTGCAAGCGCAGTGGTTAGCCTAAGACGCTGTCGTCTAATTTGTCTGTCTTTATCTTAAACATGTCTGTGTGGTCCCTGAGACCAGTTACATGCGTGCCGCAAGATCGCCTGTGGCCTATGTGTTTGTGAGGTGTGTGTTTGTGTCTGCTTGATTGTAATTTATGAATTCATCTCTCATGCACCCACCCATATTTAGCAATCAGTCAGTTATGCATGACATGTCCTGACCTTAGCAGAACCTCACAGCTGCTGTCGCCCTAGCAGTAGCAGTACTCCCATTCTAGTTAGCACCCAGTCTGGAAAGTACCTCAGAGTATGTCTTATTCTTGCAGGAATATACTTTGAATGAGATGACTGGTGATGCTATTTATTTACCTTCTACTTACTTTACAAACAAGTTTGTCCTGTGTAAATATGCACTTCTATCTTGCCTTGTTCTCAAACAAGTCAGTAATTGGCGATGAGGTACATGCTTTCTCTCGTTTTGTGGTTAAGTGTGGGAATGGAAGGCTTGCAACTGGCAGGAATCGGTATCACGCTCTCTCGTTGTTACTTTTCCCAGCTTATCCTTGACTGACTCACAACAGCATTAAATTGCTCACATATTTTAATGGAAACAGTCATTTCATAATTATTCATTTCACAGTAAGAGCTTGGCAATGCAATGCGGCACAGAAAGGGAGAAAGAGAGAGAGTTAAAAATGTCATTAAAAGTCCCACAGACATTTAAACACACTTGTTGGAGAGACAGTTGCCTGTTAAATGCTGCCTTTTTTAATATGGAAACAAGATTTGTGTTTGGAAAAGACAATGTGGTAAAGAGAGGGGAGGGGTGGTCTTGGTTTGGGCCTGTTTTACTGTTAGTCACGAAAACCAGGACATTCTTTTTGGTCAAACCCAACATCCCAGAGAGCTGATAGAGCATGATTGGATGAGGATGTGTGGCAGGCATGTGAAACAAACGGCAAGAACATAGCATTATGGTTCAGTGGGGGGTGCGCTCTCCAAAAACACTGTCATTACAGTTTATCTCATCTAAATCCTTTTTGTCTTTGGTTGAATCACAGTCCTTCTTAAAACATTAAGTTGAAACAGTACCAATTTAGGTTATTATGCTGAAATATGTACATATGAAAAAAATGTTGACCGGTTAGTGAGCTAATTAAATGAGCATAAGTATAAACTTGACATATTTTTACGTGTAGTCCTTTAGTAAACACACGAACAATCTTCATATCATATGCTTGTAAAGTTTCAAGTTGTGTTTTGTGTATGATTTGTTATAGCTACTTGAAGGTGCCGGGTAAGGGGCGGCAATGTCTCTATCACAGAAAATAATTGAAAAAATGTATGCTATGTTCACACACACACACACACACACACACGCATACACATACACGCACATGCACATTATAGATGCATTCACACCACATGCTCCTTTCTATTTTTCTCCATCTCATCTACTACAACCACCACACCTGGGCTCTTCTTTCTCCTACACACATCTCCACCCCCCCACTCTTTACACACACATCTTTCTCCCCTCCTCTGTTAATTATAACCTACACCGCTGGAACACTTCATTTCATATCAAGCATATTGTCTCTTCAAGGCTGGCAGGCAGGTCATAAATTATCCTGAAGGTGAGGATGGAAGTTGGAGGAGATAGTTATGAAAATTTCATCTGTCTGCCATAGCGGCCGCAGCTGCTCCTGTCACCAGCCGTGTGCTGGAGGAATTACACCGGGTCAGCGTTTGTGTATGTGTGAGGGTGTGTTCTTCACTTTGTGCATATGCTTAGGTACTTGAACATGTGAATGGTGCACGTATATACAGCTCTCACGCATGAAAGTCTTTGTGTATCACCACATTTGTCGCTTTGTGCACGTGCGTGTTCCTGTGTGTGTCGTTGGGCCAGTGTGTACAGAGGGTTGGCCAGGTAAGACCTGCCTGTCAGTGTGTGGAACATCTTTGGCGTCCCTGTCACCCCAGGGCCCCCAGCTCTGCCCTGAAGCAGGGCAACTGGGAGGGGGGGGGACAATCTCGCAGGGCGGTCCCCAAGCTGTCTCTGTTCATTACCGCTACAGAGATGGGACGTGGCCGGCAGGTGGCCAGACCTTTAGTCCTTACCTACTGTGATCATCTGCTGCTCCACTCTGTGGACGTGTGTCTGTGTGGGTGGGTGTGCAAGTGTGTTTGAAAATGAAAAAAGAGTCAGAGGAAACCCATAACTTATGTATTCCAGCAGGGAAGTGGGTATTTTATGTTTGACCTATGCGTTTATGTCTTTGACAGATTATTGCATGCAAGCAATGTGCCTGAGCAGGAACATCTCATAATGGCTACGCTTACATATTTACGAATGTATATAAATTCTGTATTTGGAGAAACTGGAGTGCAGCTGTGGCACTTTTTTTGACAGAGCGTGAAACACCTCTTCTCAACAGACAGCCACACCAAGTGGCAATTAGTAAGAAAAGAAAAACACAGTAAAACTCCCCCCCCCCCTCGTCCCCTCCTACGTCAATTTTCAGTTTCCTGCAAAAATTCTATTAGGGCCAAAGTCCATAGCTGTTAATTAGAATTCTAACTAGCTTGCCTCCTGACGAATGGATGGCTTCAGCAGCGATGTAGGATAAAAGGGATATCAGCGATTTCACTTCCCTGTACAAAGGCAGCCTCTGAAATGGGTCATCAATCCCACAGTGATAAATGTCTGGTGGAGTAATGACTCTCTTATCGGCGCTGGATTACTGGAGATATTTGTAATTAGTGTAGCCACACAAGTCCCCGACAGATGTTTTTGAGGCGGCACAATATTGAGGCCTTGTTTTAGTGCTAAATGGGAACTTTCTGCAAAGAATAGGGATAGTTAGAGCTATTGTGTTGCCACAGACATAGGTGAATCTCAAGAACTGAGCCGCTGTTTTGTCAGTGGGAAAGTGGGAATGTGTTGTGCTGCTCACACCTACAGTACACACAAATGTATGGAGCCACATTAACACACACACACATTTAAGCTCATGACCTGATAGCTTAATACACAGCC
>NC_045733.1:26195842-26220842 GCF_008692095.1 Etheostoma spectabile | reverse complement strand
CCCAATCCACTGTTTGTTTGGTCAGATATTGCATTATTGTATATATTATAAAACATTTGGTTATTGCGTTCTTTTATTATAAGCTCTGTGTTATTTGGATTTTTTTTTTACTACCTTAGTACAGTTGCCCTGTCATAGTTTTGAAGAGCTATCATTCTGTCTCTAGTCAAAAATGTTTCTATGGAATATTGTTTACACACAGACACAACCATAGTTTAATATATTTTGGCATATTTGAACCTGGGCAGCACAGTGGCTCAGTGGTTTGCACTGTTGCCTGTGTGGAGTTTGCATGTTCTCCTCTTGTTTATGTGGGTTTCCTAAAATAAAAGGAAAGTACGTTGCGGTTGTAGTTGTAGTATATAGTATGCAGTATATGCATGTTAGCCCTGTGATAGTGCACCAGCTTGGCCAGCATATACGCATGGTCTTGCCCAATGTGTGCTGGGACAAACTTGAGCTCCCTGTGAACATAAACCCAGCAGAATGCGCTAAAACGCCTTTTTATCAGTGTTTACCCATCATTTATGTTTTCATCCCCTAAAGGAACGCTCACATACTTACTCACTGGCCTGCACTTTACCTGCTTTGTGTGAGATAGTAGGAAACCTTTTGTTTCTCTCTCTCTCTCTTTTCTTCCTTATTGTCTTTGCTCTCTTCTTTTTTTGCATCACTCCCCACCCTCCCTTCATCAGGATCAGGGGAGCAGATTGTGTGTCGAAGGTGTGGGTTGTGTTGGCAGGGCTGTGGGGGCGTCAGCTGGGCTGTTGTCCCGTCAGGGGGGGGAACAGGCTGGCAGCCCGGCGGGAAGGCCCTGTTAAAGATACACTGCTGGGAATCGGGCTGAGCCAGCGCCTGGTCCAAACCAAGCACACACACATGAACACACACATTGGGAGGGATTGGTAAGGAACGTGGTGGGGGTGTCCAAACCTAGGATAAAGACATTTCCTCCCTCATTTATAAAATCTGACACCACCAGTCTGCCTTCTTTGCCTCCCTCATCAACATCCCTTCACAAAGATGCCAGATGCACACACACGCATGCACGCACACACAAGCATACATACACACAGTCACACACACACACACATATGGTACAGTGAAAATCCAAGCTGCAGTACAGAGTTTAAGCTGCAGTTCATCTAATGACCAGTAAACGATTGCTCCAAAATAGATTTTTAAAAAAAAATCTTTTAATTCACAGCCTTTAAAATCTGTCGGTTTCGCCCTCAAAATACAGTCAAATGAATAAGTTTGAGTGAATGAATAGAGATTTGTTTAATGCATGGTCTTCAATTGTACCCCTAATTTGGTTAGCAGTAAAGCCATCCTACAGCTTCACAATGTCCTCCCAGTTACCTTCAGAAACTTATTTACAGTTTCACAGATGCTCCTCCTGCGTTATTCCACGTCAGTGTGTAAATTCTTATGTATGATTTAAATACCTTTGGGGGGGCTTGGAGGACATTTGAGGGTACAGCAAGCATTGTCGCACATTTCTCTACACATGGAAAACCTATTATGTACATCTAACACTCCCTCAACACACACGCATACAGTTACATACTGTACTACATTCTGTCTGTGTCCAGAAGGCGCTGTCTGTGTGGCATGCTATTCTCTTGTTGTCTGTTTAGCAAGTACAGCATGTGAGAGTACTGCCAAATTTGCATATGCAGCCATGTATATTTCAGCAGCATTTAAGACACACATCACCGACAGTGAATTATGCATGGGGCTGGTACAGTGCAGGTGCTTGTTTTATGCACTTGTGAGGGGAAATTGAACTGTGTTTTCTTCTGCTCATGACGCTCAAGGCCCATTGAAGCACACAGGGCAGGCAGCCTCTAAATGGACTGGTGGTGGACACCGTATTCCCCACTAATAAAGGGGGCCTGGCATAGGGAAAGGCATCCGACAGCTTCTGACAGCTAGGTAATAGGATTCCCACCTCTCTAAAGGGACTGACTGAGGTGCCGTTGTAGTTTCCTTGTAGACCACACCATCTATTTATTTGTGAATGTGCATGTGTGTTTGTTAAATGCGGTGCTGTAGCAGAGATGAGTGACTGAATAATTCAAAACTGGCATGTCTCACAAAATGATGCAAACACATGCATGGATTGTCAGTTGAAGGAACAGAGTTTTGCAGCAAAGACAGCCTAAAAGGCTCTTATGCATTATAGACAAGCCTTTTGAAACCGTTTTCTCATATGCAAATGGGACATACAGCTGCAATCTTTCCTGTTCACTGCAAATCCAAATGAGGCATGGGGCTGTTTATGTTTATATTGTGTGCGCGACTGCTAGAAGAGGGTGGAGGGGTGTTGGTCGAAGCACATGAAAGATACATTAAAAGACACAATTGTGCTGATATCAATGTTTACTTGAAAGAATGAGCAGTTAGAGCTGTGGCTTTGCCTGCACAACGACAGTTGTGTTTTCGTAAGCCACTCCTGGACTAAGGGAATAGACTGCAGAGGATGAGCATAATTAGATATGTCATTTAAGACACCTATGCTCTCCCACTGCTCTATATTTATCCACTTGCCGGTCTCTAACAGGCCCTCAGGTCAACACATTGTGTCCCTGCCTGTCAGCTCAGCAGTGGACGGGACATATGCGTTGGATAGAGACAATATGAAGCCACCTGCTAGTCAGCCTGCCCTCTCCTCTCCTCTCCCCCTCTCCTCCTCTCTTCCTCCTCTCTTCTCTTTGCCTCACCTTGCCACTGGATGCATTTGTGACAATTCATATAGTCCTGGTATAGCAGCCTTGTTAAACTTGGCTTAATACCAGTTAATCTGCTATTTAAAGAGTTTGTTTTAGCCACCTCTGTGTGGTAAATGATGATAAGCCTAGCCTGTAATAAACAATCTCGTAAACAGCTCTGCAGCTCAGACCTTAATGGCCTTAGGGGCTTGTAAGAGCTTTATAACACATTTATTACCCCTTTAATGGCTGAGGAGCTGTGAGCCATAACATAAGCGAACACTAATTTAATTTCCTGACAGATATTGGCTTTATGCTATCTTTAGGTTTTGGTTATTTTGCCAACTTGATTGATGTCATACCTCGTCTTAGGGGGTCCAGGGTCTTGCGTAATGCATTGTGACTCTAAAGACAACTGTATTCAACACTTGCTTCAATTATTTTGCCACTTGGTATTCAGAGTCTGGTAAGAGAAGAGGAGAAACCATTACTTTGTTAGCCAAAAGCACACATCCACTCAGAACAGACGAAAGGGCCAGCATGGGGAATAGAGATATTTGATGTTGAATCTCCCCCTATTTACAGTAGGATGCCTGAATAAACGTGTTCAGAAGCTGGAAAGCAGCATTATGACCCATAACCCTGAGGTATTTGAAATGGAACAGCAGGACTTACTTTGAAAAAGAATAGCAGATGTGCTCTGGGCTCACTGTTTATACCTTGATGTGATTTGGACTGAAATATAAAAAAGGCTGTTTATCTGTTCTTTCCCTTTCGTCCATGGCTGGAAATTGCAGGGTTTAGGAAAGGGAGGTTATTCAGACACACTGCACTGCTGGCAGTGGTTGGATAAAAGGAATATCTTTTGTTTTTGTGTCTGAAGCTGGTAGAAAATGATTCAACAAGTATTATTGTGAAAGTTTTCATCATATTGCTACAGTAGCTTCTATTTACCTATTTTCCCCCTCATCGCTGTTCACTGCTCAAACCAGATGCTGTTGCAATCCACATAACTATGGCATTTTATTTGAAGGCTCTAATATGTAAGAGTGGTCTTTGTACAAAGTACAGATTTTCTATCACACAAGTGCCCTTTCTGCAACATTTTCTCATCATGGTTTATTAAACTAACTCTTGGGCCTGGCTATCTACTTTTGGTTTCAGTGCTTCTTTCTCCAAACACCAATTTCAACCCTTGCTCAATTATTCTTTTGTCTGAATAGAAGCAAGGTATCAATCTTTTATGTTTTGGAAAAATCTGATGAGGGCTATTTTCCGGACCTCCTGCTTGACAGAGATTGTGGAGCTGGCGTGGGGAGAGAAATCCGAAATTGCAGAGTGAATCAATACCGGGCAAGTAATGTTAGGGGGGATCACCTTTCAAAGAGCAGAGCTGAATTTGTACGCCTTATGTTTTTGATCTCTTACTGTACTCATTTCATTCCAGGCACAGTTGTTATCATAGTTGCTGTTGTTTGTATGTTATTTTAGCTTCTTTCCCAAGTAGCTATTTTGCAATTTGGACAAAAACACAATTAAAGGCCCATCTGTTTCCAATGGTCCTAACGTCAGTCAGATGGGGTATGTCTATTGAAGCCATACCAGGATCCTGGCAGGTTAGAGGCTTCAGTAATGAATGTGCTAAATATGCGGCCAGACTGATTTCATCATAACAAGGCCTGTATGGGCTAGAACTGGTAAATATTTTTTTTCATGAAGTTAAGCCGTCACACTTTAGCTTTGGCGATAGTCTGAGGAAAATATACAGGACTCATGTATATAGGGATTCACCCTTGTGTTGTAAGTTTGAGTTGCATTTGGGACCCATCTCACTCATGCCAAATCTCATGAGACATGTATTTAATGTGTTATTGTTGACAAAACAAGATCTGGAGCTCTGAAGAACAACTGTCTAGTATTCCACTGCGACAATTTGTCAGAATGTGACGATGCAAAGTAATGAAGGATATTGTTTTAACTCATGAACAACAATTTATTTTACACGTTTTGCATGTTTTTAGCATAACACCTAAGAGTACTATACAGGCACATGTTTTCAGCATGAGAAGCCCCAGTCCTAATCGGGACCCTAACCACTAAACCTGACAATGTTAGTTAGTATTTTGTGGGAAATGCAATCCTGATTTTGGTTGAGCCGTACTGGGCCACAGTACTTTACAACTTTTGAGGAGTCATGGGATTTGTCACATGCTTTCACTTTCGAACTCCTCACGTTAAGCTTCAAACCACTGACCCTATGCTTGCCCAATTATACATGTCAAAGAAAATCTCACAATTATCCCTTATGCATAGCGCATGTGTGTAAACAGCTTGGCCACAATCATATATTACACAGTAGTCGTCTTACTTCCAGTCTGATCCTGTTCCGCCCTGGGCTGCAGCAGTACAGTTGGAACAAATAGTGTGCTTTATTGGTACCAACTCCTGTTTTGGATACAATGGCTACTGGAATTGCGCATCAGTAAATAGGCTAATAGAATTGCTAATAATATACCATGCTGACAGCTTTCCTAAAGTGTCTAGGTTAATTGTTACAAATATACTGCACCACCCTTTCCGTTGGAGACGCTTGTGTGAATGTGAGACAGAGTCTGATCAGGTTTTCTTGGGGCTGAAGCAGGGTCTGACTGATCACACTGCCTTGAGCCTGATGGACTCAGGTCTAAAGTAGAAGTCCGCGCCCACTCTTCTTGTCTTCCAAGCGTGCAAGCACAAACATTTCTAAAACAATTCTTTTACCTAGAAACGAGCCCGAGGGCTCTGACCAAAACACTTCTAATATAGGAAAATTGAGCTGCTTTGAACTTTGGTGTTTTTGATAACTACTTGGTATGCTTCCTGGAGGATAACCTGTGGGCCTGGCTTCCCAAGCTTTAATCTCTTTGATTAAGTGCCAGGGCAAGATAGCTCGGCACTCAATAGACTCTTTACCTTCCTAATATCCTCACTGTCCTGATCTTGAAAGCACCAGTACTCTCAACTCTGTGTGCATTTCTAGCCCTCCTTAGACTCCTCTGCAGATAGTTGTTTTCAAAGTTTGGGCCAATAACCTTCTTCCTGTCTGTGACCTTTCCCTTGTCCCTCATCCTGTTTTAGGTCAAGATGTCCTCTGTTTTTGCTCTGTTTATGCATTATGATTCATAGCAGCATGGGTGTACGTGGTACAGTACTGCACCCTCTTCCCTCCCTTTCAGTTGCGTGGAGCTGACGGCAGGGCCATGGCCTCCACAGATTAGCAAGGCTCAGAGAAGGAGCACAGTTGCTGGGGTAATTATGCTGAGAGTCGTGGGTTGCCAAATGCAGGATGAGGCTTGGGCCCAGATTCCATACTGGTGGATCAACCCTAGAAAGCTGCAACTAATTGCGCAGAGCATACATGGTGTAGCCCACCCAAGCCCCCATCATTACAACAATCTCTCAGGTCATGACTGTTTTGTGGAAGTATACCAAAGTGTCTTTGTTAAGTTAAATTGTATCTTTTCTGAATGATAGTAATGATTATTATATTTTGGACCTACATTTCCCACTAAACAACTTTAATTATCCTTGTAAAGACAGTTGGACATGAAAGTGGATGATTTTCGAACAGTGTATTGAATTTAACAAAACATTGTCAAATAATTTTACTGTTCACTAACATAACAGAAGCTCAGTCATCCCTGAGGAGCTCGGAGTAGAGCTGCTGCTCCTTCGAAAGGAGCCAGTTGAGGTGGTTTGGGCATCTGGTAAGGATGCCCCCTGGGCTCCTCCCTAGAGAGGTGTTCCAGACACGTCCAGCTGGGAGGAGGCCTCGGGAAGGATCCAGGACTAGGTGGAGGGATTATATATTCAACCTGGCCTGGGAACGCCTCGGGATCTCCCAGTTGGAGCTGGTTAATGTGGCTCTGGAAACGGAAGTTTGGGGTCCCCTGCACGAGCTGTTGCCCCCACAACCCGACAGCAGATGAGCGGACAAAGATGGATGGATGGATGGATAGATGGACGGATGGATTCATTACAGTTTCTGTGTCAGGCACTTTTCTGCACAAATAAGCATACTATTTGACGACAAACACTGAACTTGGGCCATAGGGCCTTATGTTGCACCCGGCGCAGCACAGCACAAAGCCCAACACAAGTGTCTTTGCTAGTTTAAGACCGATGCAGTTGTTAATTTCCCATCCAGCGCCCACCTCGTTTATAAAGCAAATGCACCTGCGGCCATCTTTGCGCCCATGGGCGTCCTGGCCTTACAGGGAGGTGTGTTCAGATGAATTCTTGGCGTATTGCTATCTTGAGACAGCAGGAAGTGATTGAGCCAACAAAAACCTGTTCTAAAGTCAGTGTTTCATTTTTATTTTAACAGCAAATTAGTAAAATGTGCCTAGGCCTATGCATAGCGTACATATTCTTGTTACACACACACAGGGAAGCGCAGAAGCACACACACATGCAAAAGATTACAAATAAAAATATGACGGCTCAAATACGCCATCATAATAGCAATGCTCCAAGGTACAATTGCGCCTGGCTTTTAAAGGGAATGGGACACTCTGATTGGTTTATTGTTAGTTACGCCCAAAACACACCTATGAATTAATGAAGACACTAAGTAAAACCTTTTTGACTTTTTTTTCTGCTGTCAAAATAGCAAATGGGATGTGGACACACCCTAAACGCACCTGTGCCAGGCGCTTCACGCCGTGCGCTTAGATCGTTAAAATATGGCCCTTAAGGTTTAACAATTGAAAACATTTATAAATGTCCTAGTAGCCGAAATATTGGGTGTGGGTGGCTTAATATAAACGCATCTCTGTCAAACCCTTCAGCTTGCGTTTTTACATTACTGAAGCTATAGCTGTGCTGTATCTGTTTAAGTCAATTCTCATCGGTTTGTGTTTCATACATATTTTAAATGGATTTGTCCAAAACCCAAACAGTTGTTTTGTGCAACTATTTTTCCACTCTTTTATGGGAAATTGTCATAAACCTTGAAAAGTAAATGAGCTCGTTTGGTAGGAGAAAAACCTCAAACTTCAAAGAACTGTCTCACATTTACTGCATCTAGCTCATGATGCCTGTTTTGATTGCCTCTGTGTTTTTCAAGAAGATATTTTGTTATGTATTTCGCTGCAGCTGCAAAAAAGACAGCCACAGGATTTAGATGCAGATAGAAAACAAGACACTCTAAAATTGTCTGACCCTTCCCAGCACTCTGTACCCTCTCTTCCCTCACCGCAGAGATATGAGGGCACTCTGACATACTTCTGAGACATCTTTTGTTGTTTCTTATGGGTAAATTCTGCCCAGTGTTATTCCATGTGAACCTCCTACACACACACACACACACACACACACACACACACACACACACACACACATAACCAAATTCAGTCTACAACAAAGTCCAGAGCATTGCAATTTTCTTTTTACACACATCAAATATTGTATATGAAATACAGTTAAAAGATCACAGCTGGGACCTTTACTTACATTTATAATCTAAGACAGTAGCTTGAAACAAAAGCAATAATGGGTATTTTTCTAAGTGTATCTATTTTTTAACTTTTCTGTTTTCTTTCATTGTTTTTTCAGTTCATCCATCTTAAATATGATTGATGCCCCGTTGATGCCGTACATTAAAGAGAGGAGAGTCTTGAAAAAAAGTAGAATGCATGTTGCCTGCATACTAGCATGTAGCATGTTGAAGTTAAAGTTGTGTACCTAAAAATAATTCTGCATTAGTGAGCAAAACATATGCGGTATTGCTTAGCGGTCAGTTTGAACAATGTCCCAAATATCCCATGTTAGACAGACTCAACTGCAACAATTGTGAATTGTCAACCATGGAGTCAGTATGTAGCATTGGAATGGAAATTATGAGCCAGTTATGCCAACCAAGTTATGAGGATTGGTTAATCAGTGGCTTAGGTAGGAAAGTCGGTAACCCACCTTGGGAAGTCTTAGAGAAGTTGTCCACCAGCTTAAAAACTGCAAGATTTGCCAACTTTGATACAGACATAGATTTTGCTGGCATCTCAGTAGTCACTTTGGCATTTATCCTGTGCCATGCCACCCCTCCCCAACACCAAAGTAATGTCCTATGGCATCTGAATAATGTAGAAAGTTAAGTCATCCACCATGACCGATAGCAGATGACTTCATGCAAGTGTGCATGAGTGCTCGTTTAAGGAAATATGTGCAATACTCTTGATGGGCTTTATTACTTCTGCAGCAGGGTATCCCTTAACTCCTATCTTTTTTAATTATTTAGTTCATGAACAGTATATATATTTTGTTGGGGGTTATTGGGGCATGAATAAGCGTGTGTCACGGCCTTTTCACAATCCCTTATGAGCAAATCCCACCCCCCGTCCCTGCCTTGCCCCTAGCAGGCCCAGCTCACAGTTCTTCTGATAGCCATGAAGGGATTTGGGCTGGATGGGCAGACCCTGACTGGGCTGATTTCTTTAAATGGCGCTGGCTAAAGCTGCCTTTGAAAGCAGGGGCGTTGATGAGCGTCTTCTCAGAAGAGCCTGTGTAGTCACTGCCTCTGGGAGGGACCCTCTCTAATACCTCCGCATAAGATATACAGGAAGAGGCAGGGATCACCAGCCACCCCAAGCCAAACACACAAACACACACATACACACATATACTCATACATGCACATGTAGACATGTGCACACCCACTTACTTAGACAACAACAAAAGTACTTTCAGTAAACTTTTTTACTCATACTTATGATGGATCTGTAAGTCACTCAACTAGACAGTGCAATAACTAATTTTACCCTCCCAAAGTACTGTTGAGTAGAGTTATTCATATTGTTGTCCTCACTCAGTTTGATGAAAGCATGCTACACATCTGTCTATTTGTGCAGATGCTCACTTGAGAATGCACTAGTGTGAGCAGCTTGCAAAGACAGAGAGGGAGGATTTCCAGAGGAGTATGTGGGCTTGGTTATTTTGTTCGCTGTTTCACCTTGTCCTTTTGCTCTCATAAAACACCTTAAACATGAGAGAAGACAAATTACAGCTTCAGAAGCAGGTGTCCCGGTGTATTTTTTTATCTCTCAGCAGGCCCCCAGGGTACATTACCTGTGTTCCACAGTGCTGGCTGTGACATGGGAGCTGTCACTGCTGGGGCCCCTAAGGCCCAGACTGCTGCTCTAAACAGGGTGGCCTTTTCTCTTTGATGGCCTGTCCCCCGGAGCATGGAGCTTTGAACTTAGGATGCATCCGCACCCAGCACCCCTGACCCCAAACCTAGTTACCCCTTGACTTTGCTATCACCTTAGTCATGGGAACAGGCCTGTCCACCATAAGCATCAAACACAGCTACATGGCTTAATGCTCATTAGGGTGATTGGTGCAAGTCAAGGCACGAAGACGTCAGTGCTTTTGACTAGTCATCTTTACTGTGTTCATATGGAAAATTCCTAGTTAACGCTTGTTGGTGTCAGTAAACCTTGTGTCAGAGTCAGAAAGTTAGGATACGTGCTTGTCCTCCACGGCAGTCGAATGGCTTCAGGCGAAACAAGCTCATTTCGCGTGAAAGAGAGAAAGACAGAAGGGGGAAAAGAAGTAGCAGTAAATTACTGATAAGTGACAGAGAGAGCAGCTTATCGTGTGACAGCATCAGTGTGGAATGAAGACCTGGTGTTGTGTGTGAGTTAACCCTTTGACACATCTCATGGTGAGGGTGAAGGTGAGCGAAACACACAGAAGACGCACAGATGAACAGCCGTGGAAAGAAGAGAGGCGGAGAGGGAAATGGGAAAAATTGCAGGGGAGTGGGTGGTGCACGGAGCGCGCCTGGCTTTATTTTCAATTGCAGTTTACGATTTTTCATGGTCATGTCTCCCCTGCCTCCGTTTCAAAATAATCGGCTGTCGGTTTTTGCAAGTCTGGCCGCCTTTCATTTCGGAGGTTTGTTTTTAAAAAGGTTGCTATTATAGTCAAATGGTTTCTGTGCTTCTCTAAACATGGCAAGGCATTAGGCTGGGCTCCGGTTTCAGGGCCTGGCTCCTAATGAGAGACCCAATCACACTGAGGGAAAAGACGGATCAGTCCTGCTACACCAGACCCAACCTGTGGTTTACCTCTTGAAACATAACCACACTCTTTCGTTCTCTCTTTTTCCCCTTTTCTTTTTCTTCCCCTCTGTCGTTCCCTCCACCTCCTGTCGTGTCTCCTCTCTTTTACAACCTAACTTGATCAAAGTTGATTGTGCAGCTGCACTGTTCCGCACAGATCTGTGAATAAATAGATTAACACCAGGGCCAAAATCTGGCCCGACAGCTCGCGTGGATTGCATGCACGGTGCTAGAATACTTAGTTTCATCTCATGTTGGTGGAGAGATTTTCCTCTTCAGCTGCAGACAATGACTGTGAGTCAGAGCTGTGGCAGGCTGACATGCCATGTGAACTTAAGTGGAATATGTGTATGTAGAGCATATTTACTGTTCACTGCTGATTGCACCATGAATGCCCCACAGCAGGGATATACTAATAGTGTTTCAGGTGTTTTAGAGACTAGAGATTGTACTGTAAAAGATTAAAAGGAATAGCGGGAGTGTCTTCTTACTATAAAAGTTGTTTCCCATAATGTCATTAGGGCTGAGGCCAATTTAGATAAGTGTTTCATTTGTTCTGTCTTCAGCTTGCCCACATTACAAACTTTTTAAAATGAACAATGATACAAATGACTAGACTATTGGAGTCCGTGGGCTCAGATATGAGCAGTACAGTATCAAGCTTGCAAAAACCCCTGACCGTGTTCTCCAGACTCTCCATTTCCCTCTCCACGGTGTACTATGTCATGAAGTGGAGTTATACAGTTTTGGGATAATTTTGGGATTGGCCCTCATTGAAACATTCTTAACCTGAACAGACGTGTCTTTAAATTGATTAACACCACCTAGAGCAAAGCCACGCATGTTTATATTTGTTCAAATCTTTTCATCTAGTTTGCATGCAACAAAAAAACTTTTGCCTCGCCTTCAGTCTTAACACATCTTTAGGCTAATCCTTTTCCCTGTGAATGGTTGCATATCATGAGAAACACATGTACAATTGACTTAAAAAAATGTGATCGCAAGTGCGTTTTGTGGAATGATGTGGTTGCTACAGTATGGCAGCTGATCACAACTCCTGCTTACCCCGTGGCTCTTCCTCCAGTGTTCACACAACTCTACGGTATTTGCTCTGTGGAGGTTGTCTGTTCTGCACTACTGAGTCACAAGGCCCTGTCAGTAACACACTGGCTTTGACTCCTGGAAAGCTGTAGTGGAAGAGAGGATGGGGAAGACAAAGAGACAGGGGGCAGTATGCACAGAGTCTTCTGTTATTGCCAGACACTCTTCAGTCTTCTTGCAGTGGGGACTATGATTTATGGAAGAGTCTCCATGTGGTAAGAACCTGAGGAGGATCACTCGCTTCTGCAGGAAGAGAGAGGGAGAGCGAGCACTCTCCTCTGTCCCTGGTGCTTCTCTTACACACCTATCTTAGCAGTTCTTATTTCAATTTCTGTTTATAGTTTTGACGGATTATAAAAAAGCAATGCCGGATGGATAACTTCCCTTTTTCCCCTTCTGTTCTCTTCTCTATTTTTTCAAAGTGAGTGTGATTGTTAAGCAGTTTATGTATTCTCTTTCTCCCTGTCTGTTTATTGGAGGTAGTGAATTAGGTTTGAAACCATCACCGGAGGTTGTGTTTGAAACTTGAAAGGAAGCCCCCATAGCACAGGCCCCCTCCTCTCTCATCCATCCACCCTCTCTCTCTCTCTCTCTCTCTCTCTCTCTCTCTCTCTCTCTCTCTCTCTCTCTCTCTCACACATACAACCTCACACTTTCTCAGCGTTAGCATAGTTGTCACACTGTGGCGCCGCTATCTGCACATTATTAGTTATTACTTTATCGGCTCCCAAAGCTGTCAGAAGACACCCTCCTGGAATATACAGCAGGCATAAGCCATCAGTCCTCATTACGCTAGACCCGTGTGCAATTTACACCCAGCTGCCGCTCACCCACCCATGACAAGATGCTAATGTGTATGTGTTTTTGTGTGTGTGCTCACACTTCTATGCAGATCACAGGGCTGCACACGTATGATATGAGCACATCTTTGAGGGAATGCACTCCCATGTATGAAAGGGGCAGGGCTAATGTGCAACATGATAAAAGCATCCACCAAGGCCTTCATGTTTGTTTGAAGAGGCTTATGTTATTCCATGCGTAGTGCTGCTCTTCCGAGCCACCAGGAGGCAGGGACAACATTGAAAACTGCTGCTCAGGAAAGCTCAAGTCCTGTTCAACACACAGGTGTGCGGTAAAACCCCTTGAGGCACCCAGGGGAGAACAGGGCCCAGCAAGTCAGGCAGGGTGAGTTACTGCGTATCCCAGTGATAGAGATCAACAAAAACGTCACCTCACCTGGGAAAAAGGTGAATGTGTGTGGTATGTGTGTGTGTGTGAGAAAGGAGAGATGGAGGGGTTGTAAAAATAAAAAGCATCATTTCAACATAATGAATTATGTTTTGATTCAGCCCTTGCATATTTTGCCCGAGGTGGCTGTCGTGAACAGATGTACAAGTCAGGTTCTCATCATTACTGTTTGCGTTGCAGCATGAAGATTGTGCAAATCAGACCTCCTGCACCGACATGATGCTTACTTCCAAGTCCTGTTGCCAGTGACTAACCTCTCCACCGTTTGATCTAGCAAAGTAGCCACATTAGCACTGACTAATTCGCTTGGCTGTGGGTTTGGAAACAGCAAACATTCTTGAGGCCTGCTGTCACACAGTGATTGTAAAACTTGAGTTAAGTGTTTGAATCCATTGTGTCCTGTCCACGTGGTTCTTTTAAGAGGCATCAGTTGGGCACATACAGTACCTTCATTAGTCTGTCAATCATAGGATCGACACCCACGTTTGGCATGAGGAAGAAGTGGACACATGTCTTTTTTCTTGTTGATGTTTGATTGAACTTTTGGCATTTTGGCAACATTAACATGATGTCATACATGTATGCACAATCAACAGTGGACACTCGACAGTGACAAATGACTACGGTGACTCATAATTGATGGTTATTCCCATATTTATTGAGTAATTTCAGTATCAGCTGAAATGTATACAGCAGTAAGTCATGCCGTTTTCTTCGTCAGTCATTATTTTATGCTCCACTTTTAGAGAACGTATGTCACGTGAAGTACAGTTTTTCATGAGGCTTCCTGTGCAGCTGTTAATTTTATGGAAGACACACTCTTAAAGAAGGTCATGCATAGAAACATTGTGGCATGCAAGCCTTTGAAGCAATGGTGTCTCCAATTTGGTTATTGCAAGAGAGACATGTCCCTATTTGTCTGCTCATGCATTATCAAGAGAACGCAGGTGCATGGATGGCCAGCAGCAACAGGAATGATTTGCTATGTTGCTCTTGGATAGCTAAGCCTCCATCCCATATAATGCTAAACACAATTATGCAAACTTTTTTCTTCTTCAATGAGAACAACGCAAAATAATGGCTTTAATATATGCCCTTACCTCCAGCAAGTGTTTTGTATGCAAATGAGGTGTGATTTCAGGGGATGGAGAGGCGGAATGTCTCTTGCATCCATCTTTTGTTGCCAGGCGGATTAAGGGAGATCTGTTATGGTTTGTTAACATGGGAGCTTTTGATTCGGATTGAAACGAAACCATGTGTAGAATTAGATTAAAGACAATGTGTGGTGAGTGGCGGCTCAGGCATGTGCTGGACTTCAACCGCCCGTACGCAAGCACTCACCACTGTGGTCCCCATTGTTTGGCCCGGCTTCTGTTGTGAAGTGGGTTTTTGTCCTGTTTTTGTTCTGTAATGGGCTGTAATAACTTATATAAATCACAGTGACTGAGCTGAAGCTCCACAGTTTGGGCTTGGCATTGATGGAAGGCCTGGTTCTCCAGAGGACTGGTGAGCAGGAAGTCTTGTGTATGCTGAGGGAAAGTTTGAAAGTCAGCAGGCTTTAGGTTTGACAGTGTTGTTTTGTTTGTAAAAGGAATCAGCCTGAGGTTTTCTTTTGGGGAGGAAGGTCAAATAAAGAAAGAGGAAAGCTTTGATAGTGATCTACAAACCGTGTGTTAGACCAGGACAGGTGAAGATATAAAAAACATTAAAGGGAGCTGAATTTGTGTGAATTTCTTCCTCGTGTTTTGCCTTGCCTGAAGGGCTTTATTTTATATCAAAAAGAAAATGAGAAAAATAATACTGGATTACAAAATCAGGCTCTTCTCATTAAAAAGGGCACACAAACATCAACAAAGGGAGAGAACATTAATAATGTCTTCTTGGAAACTGTGCTCAAGTGGAAGCGAGTGTGTTTTTTCTAATATACTTATACAAAGGTGTGTGATAATGTGTAGGGATGATAAATGAAGGAATATGGAATTAGTAAGATGACTCACTGTGTTCATTACTAGTCAGGGGTGTTTTGTCAATAGCAGGACTCACATCATCTTGTAAGCTTTGGGCGGTGCATTTAGTTACACTGCTGGGAATTGTCCGTAACCCTGTTTTACATTGGAAATAGCCCAGAGGAAAAGGGGTAAGAGGAGAGAGAGGAGGGGGTGCAAAGAGTAACCACTGATTAATTATGCACATCCCTGATTGTGACATGCTATCTGCTGCTATTAATGGGCAGGGATAATCACTCTGGATTGTAATTTCAGCCTCTGACTTCAGAAGTATACTGTGTCCAACATCAATCTTCATACAAAACTACTGCAATTTACAGACAAACTTCATTTGCAACTGCTGTTGAGTCTTCAACTCGGCTCATTTCTCAGAAGTGAAGTGTTAAGGAGAGGCGGGGGCACAAAGGGTGGAGGTTGCTTTGAATGGTGTTAGCCATAGACAGGCAAGTTCAAACAGGAAGCCATGATATTACTGTACACTGCTTGAGGTTATAAAAAATAATTAGAGATCTGTGTGAAAGAAAAAAAAATGTGTTTTGAGGTGGCATATGAAAGTTCACAGCTTTCATTGTTTGAACTTTTAATTCAGCTCTAAATGAGTGTCATTATTCTCGCTCACACGTGGTAGTGTTGAGGAGGAAAATATACGAGATCTTGGAAATAATATCACATTAAAATGTTAAATATGAGTTAATGAGAAAATAACACTCACCCGCAGATTTTTAGGCATCATCAGAACTGCCACAGAGGCATTTCAGGTACAGTATTTGCTATGAAATGTGTTTCTGTAAATGTAAATGTCTGTTTTATGTCATGTGCGTTATAACTCTGCCTATTAGAGGGAAAATATAAAGAAGATAAATGGACAGTTTATTCCCCATTTTATCCAATTTCAGCACATTTTTTTCATTACAAACTCAAACCTTATAAAAAAAAATAAAAAAAAATAAAGTGAAATTGAGCCCAGCTTCTCTTTTTTGACTTCTCCAAAAGCTTCCCTGGCAGTTTGTCTTAAAGCCGAAATGAAACGAAGAATGTAATTAGAGGGAAGGGAAACTTTTACGGGGAATTTCAGAATGCCGAGCAATCAGAGCCTTGAAAGCAGCATTTGGACCCCCATCAGAGAGTCTCCTGCCCAGCCACAGACAGTACACAGAGTGTTACGGGCCCCCTTTTCCACAGAGACACACACAACGTCTTACTGTTTTTATTCTACCTTCTATGGGTGTGCTTTGCTGCTGTCACACCTCCCTAACATTAACCTCGCTGTGTGGCTTCCAGATCCAAGAGGAAACCACATAGGCTTTCTCCCGCTGGAAAGACAGGAAAGCGAGCTTTGTGGTGGGTGATGGGACATAAGTGAGAGATAAAAAAAGAAGACGAGGGAAGATCAGGTGTGTGAAAGGGAGAGACTTGGCGAGAGAAATGCATGAAAATAGCATGAAAAAGTCTGTCCTTTGGTTCTTTCAAGCCCATTGGTGAGGCTAAACAAATAGCGAATGCTTTGGAGAGACACATTAACTGTAACTGCCCTTGATCTGGCAGTGTTTAGAGTGCTGTCGGCATGGCTAATAAACACTTCATTTAGTTTTAATGGTGCCGGCGCCTCTCTGCAGCCTTCAAAAGTACCCTTTATTTGGGTCATTTACGGCTCTTCCTCGAGGAGCACCCGAGGGACTGCAGATCCAGTCCACATCTCTGTCTGCCGGAGCACTCCAGGCCTGGGGAAAATTAATAGGGCTATCTTGGAAAAATAAATAAGTGATGGGCTTTACCCCTGCCAAACAGCCCTGAGAGCTTATTAAGGCAAAGTGAAGGGAGATGGGGCAGCTGAAAAAGAAAAGAGATTTTAATATGAATTTTGCACCTTTTAATGTAGGGCAAGGCTAGTTCTTTTCTCAGTCCCGTCCCTTCTTTTTTCCTCTTTCATTCCATTTCCTTGTGCACACTCTCCAAATCTTTTTCTTGCTTTGCCTCTGTGTTCCTCCTCTACAGTAATTGTAAACACAGCAATTATGGATTGTGTGAGACTTAATTATAGCTTGTGCAGAGCCCTGGGGGAGCTCTGGCGGAATGCTGTGGCTGATAAAAACGCCAGCTCATCAGCACCCCTCCAATGGTGGCGAGCCCCTGCGAGAGTGGACCAAAGGGAACTGTTCCCCCAGGGCCCTCCCAGCCGAAGGACCAATTAGTATTAGGCGGGAATTAATCTTAACGGGACACAGCCACTCAAACAGGTCCTCCCAAGGTGAGGAGGAATTAATGTGGTTTCCTTATTGGTTATTGCTGCTGTTGTCATTTAGGTTATTCCCCACACGATAGACTAAATCAGCCTGTAGCTGACATAGCTGACAGATGTTTCTCTGCATGCACCGTATCAAGACACAAGTTGGAGGATGCTCCTGGATTGCAAAAAAGAGCAAATCAAATCATAAATCATCAATAAATTGTAGTAACTGCTTCTTGTATTTAGACATTCAAAGCTCAGCCCTATGTCAGATCCCATCAGGAGGGGGCTCATATAGTGATCCATGCCCAGTTTAAGTATTGATTTCTGGGAAGCATGGCTCCATTAAGGTCCTGCCCGGGGATGTGGAAGGGTCACTAGTGGAAGTTGTGGGCTGCCGTGACCCCAGCTGCAGTTTACAATCGATTAACTCTGACTGGGAAGGGAGAAAGTCCTGGGGAAGTAAGCACAGGGCCCCACACGCAATTAGGCTACATTAGCCCTCTGGTCAGAGCTGTTCCAGGGGTTGCAGTAAGTTAATTAGCACTTTCTTATGATATCATTGATGACAGGGGTAAAGCTACCATTGATTCGGCTTTACTCTATTTCAGCCTTGGAGACCAACCCCCACAGCTGCAGATGCTCCCAACACCCCTCCTTTAAATTGAGCACAACATGCATGTCACTCCCTTAAAAAAATTAGGAAGCACTGACCCGTTAGGTTGATCCTAATATTTCACGTTTCTGGAAGTGCTATTTGAAAACCATGCAGATTTGATGGAGTGGGCTGATATCACACTTTGGGCCCTATTTACAGGGATATAGGGAATAGGAGATGACACTCTGATTGGCTTATTGCATGTTACGTCCAAAACACACGTATGAATTAATGAAGACACTAAGTACAGCCACTTTGAACCCTCCGCCCGGCGCTCAGAACCTTTTTTCCGCCATCAAACTAGCAAAAGTGGATTTGGACACGCCCTAAACGCACCTGCGCCAGGCGCTTCACTCCGTGCGCTTAGATCGTTAAAAAAAGGCCCTTAGAGTGGAAGGTCTTCCTCTGTTTTATTTTGTAGTTTTTCAAAACAGATGATAGTAAATGTCATGGATAATAATGGATTTGCATTTATGGCTTCTGACAGTCTGCGGAGGTTTGACGAGGGGGCGGTTGCTCTCTGAAAATTCCCAAACGTAGACTGTGCGTATGGTACTTAAGGCTTCATATAGAGGCTTCCACTTTGACATCCCATCACGTGTTTTCCCCATGATACGTGTGTTTTTGCCTGTGACTGCTTTTTGTCTAGGCCCTCTTTCTCAAGAGAAAACACAAAGACCCTTCACTAATTTCTTATTTTGGCAATTAAAGTGTAAAGGTGTCAGAAGCGGATCGTCTTTGTCTCCCTCTCTTAACACATAACGAACATCTCCCCGTCTCGTCATGTCTCTCCACTAATCCCTTTGTTTTTAGCCTGCCATTTTCTTTATTCTGCCTCCTGCTCTGTTCTTGGAACTCTTCTTTGCCGCTCCATCGTTCTTTCTCTCTTGCGCTACATCTTTCGCTCTCCTCTACTGGTCTCACAGTACTCCCTTTGTTAAATAAAAGGTTTGCCAATAGATCACTCACTCTCTTTGTTCTTCCTCCTTTACAGTGCGCTGCTCTCAATATTGTTTGTTTTACCAGCAGCTAAACTACATTACACCTTTTTCTCTCTGTCTGTATCGCTCCATTCTGCCTGTCTGTTTTAGCTCGGGGCCAAGCCATGCAAGTGAACAGCGATAGATGAAGCACCTTGTCTGTCAGCAGTGTTGGAGGGAATTAATCACAATTCAGTAAGTGCTCTGATGAGGATTCAGAGATGCTTGTTAGAGATAGAGCCATCAGGTGTTTCTGATCAGTCTTGCTCTGACAGCAGCCTGGGGCGGGACACTGAGCCAGGTATTAAGGTGTGTTTTCGGGCCCAGTCCTGCCCTCCGGTGCTAGTGGTCATGAGTGCACTGGACTTAAAGTGAACACCCACCAACTCACCAAATGTGGGTTGAAATGAATTGTGGCAAATAGCGTTTTTAAGTTACTGGCCAACTTAGCGGAGGCTTCATCTAATTGCAATGTCCGTCCAAAAGTCTGAGCACACCTGCTCTTCAGTTATGTGCAGCGCACTATGAACATCAAAGGTGTAGGGAATAGAAATTGGAGGAATGGCATGGTGCAAAAATGCTGCCAAGTGTTTTTTTACATATTGAAAATTTGTTTCAGTTGTCTGTGCATAATGAGACTCTCTTTTCTTTTCAGTCAAAGTTCCATTCCATCCACTCTTCCTTTTATTCAGCACAAGAAAACTGATCAATGAAATTAATATAAAAATAAATAATACATTTTACATTCATACATTTTTAAAATGTATTTGTACAAACTGTGAAAGGATGGTTGCAGTGACATATAATGTTTTGGTTTGTAAACATTGGCTAATATCTTAAAAACCTATTAGCTAAAAAAGAAAAGTTGATAAATAAAATATAGAAAAAGCACAACAAAAGACGTACATTCAAATACAGTATGTAGAACACTATTAACGATTCAGTCATTCTACTGAGCCACTGAGAGACAGACAGACGCTAAACCGTTGAGCTCCTCTGCATGTTAGCGGCTATATGTGGCCATGTCTTCACATGCCAAGGAAGTGCGTCTGCTCCTTTGGAACGCCAAAGTGTATGTTATGGCATTGTGACAAATATCTGACATGACACACTAATCAGATAAGAGCTCAAGCCTGAGGCCAGAGAGGGCCACTTGGACAAAAGAACAGGTTGAGAAATAATAAATATCTTTAAAACGTTACAAATTATAAGTGCTCTACCATTAAGGGAGTCTACGTGATGTGCTCTTTGTGTCTGCGCCCAGTTGCACATTCTTCAGGGTAATTTACAACATGGCTCCTAGCAGTTTGTTTAATTTCAGAGCCCAAATGAAAGCGTTTGCGGCATATTGGCATATTTTTCTTGTTAAGCAATGTTTAAGGTAGAGATAGACACGGCAGTAATTGCAGGTTTGACTGAGAGTAGGAGTTGAGTTAGCAGACATCAACACTCCCCCCTGCCTTGGAAAGAAAACGAGAATACAGCGATAATGTTGGAGATAAAGCATGAGAGAGGTATGTCATCCACTTAACTTTTTCACTGTTAGGGGACTCGCATTGATCCTGCTGAAGCTGCAAAGTAGATTCAAAGTATGACGGGAAACATTTGAGCAGAATATAAACAAAGAAGAAAAAAAAAGAAAGTAACTGGGACAGAAATTAAGAATGAGGACACATCAGCCTGTAATAGCGGTAGAATAACAAACACAAGCCAAAATTAGTCTCTCACAATAAACTGACAGGGGTATAAAAACAAGCCTGTGTACATGATGTGAGGTTATAATGAGGCATTGATTGTTTGTCCTCAATTTCCATTTCAGTTCCCTCTCAAATTGAAGGCAGACACTTGTAAACAGCTATACCTATGTCTTTGCTGTTCTCATTAACTTTTATTTATTTATTTCCCCCACACGTTATTAAGGTAGACAATCGCGATGAGAGGGCGCGTGTTGCTTCCTGTATGCGGGAGTGCTTCCTGTTTGCCTGACCTTGTTCTGGTCGTCTGTTCCCGAGATGGTGTTTATCACCCGGTTTGCAATCATCTGAATGATGCAGCCGGGGTCCTTTGGGATGTTTGTTTGTGCTGTCTTTTATTATGCCATTTTTTAACTGTCATTGTGGCAAGACAGGAATGTGCCATTGCTTGTTGTTGGCTGCTGGAATAAGAAAGCCCAATTACCATGGGTTCCAGTGCCTGGTTGTAGTTTTAAGGTGGTGTGTGTGTGTGTGTGTGTGTGTGTGTGTGTGTGTGTGTGTGTGTGTGTGTGTGTGTGTGTCGGGTTTGTTCTGGTGAGCAGCTGTCCCAGGCCCCGCTGGCAGTGTATGGTTATGGTTGCAGTGGTGACAGCGAGGAGGAGGAAGAAGAAGCAGACAGGCGTATAAGGGACTTCTCATGTGTTGTGTGCTGCCACCTTGGTTCTGCTCAGCAGCCAGCTCTCCCTTTCTGTCTCCGCACCACTTTTAACTGCTGTCTGATGTTGTAAAATCTTGTATGTGACGCTGCGACTGAAGTCGTGTGCGTTCCTCCCGGTTTACAGAGTATGTGTGGCCAATTAGAGCTGGGGTTATGAGGCTGATGTATGTATTATAGTCTATTATTCCTTCTTCCCTAATGTTGACCATTAACTGTTGTGTCATTAGTTACTTTACCAACTGTGGTGGCAGCACAGGAAGGCACACAGTCTGTCATAGAGTACACATTTCTTTGTGGGTACAAGGCATGGGACACAGGAATGCAACTGCAAAACGGCGACAGTATTCTGGGGAATTTTAGTAGAGCAAACCAGGAACCACATGATATGGTTGCCATCTAATTAAAAGAAAATAGCAAGTACATCAATTTTGCTTTTAAATTGGCTTCTTGCATTTTAAAAATATACATTGTTAAATGGTTTGTTATAGCATAGAGTCCTGAAATTTGCTTAGGAATTGTACAAACCCTTGATTTAACAAGAGAAACAAACATGAACTGTGAGTTTTCTGGTGTTGTCACTGCGGTGAATGCAGTAGTATCATGTGCATGATTCCTCTACTGTGTTGTTCCACTTTGGGCAGTGTTGTGTGTGTGACACAGCTTTGACTTGCTGTCTGTCGGTCTCATATCCAGTGTGGCCACGTAGTGAGCGGTGTCTAATGGAGCCTCTGATGAATAATGATTCCATACACTGGTAATGTTCTGTGCCGAGTAACGGCTGCATTGGTTTCTGTCCTGTTAACTCCGCTGGTGTAAGATTGATTGTGGTGTGCTCCGCAGTCATACAAAGACACTTCATTGCTTAGCAATGAAAATAAAGCTTCTCCCACTGAAATGAAGAGCAATGACACTAGGGCAACAGAGACAGACCAGCACCAAGCCTGGAGACAACCGCAGCCCCGTATCACCAGCATGTGTGAGTGACACACCATGAAATAGGCACCGCTCCAATAAGACTTATTTGTTTACTCATTGCTTTCTGCTAATTGAGGTGTGGCAGTTTGTTATTTTTGCCTCAGTTGAGATGAACCTTAGGCGCCCCGATTAGGCCTCTCACTGTACTTAGAGATCCTCTACCAAGACTCTCCTTCAAATTACACTTGACACTGTGAAGAAACATCTAATAGAAGTGTGTAATGGGCTCTGATGACAAACTACACGGTTGGAAGACCATGTAATCTCGCCGCAATTAATTAAAGTGCGTCCTGTGTGTGTGTGTATGTGTGTGTGTGTGTGTGTGTTGTTGTTTTTTTTCTCCCTTTCTCTCACACCCAGCCTAACCAGATGCCACGAAATAACTGAAATAACATTGCCTGTCAACAGTAAAAAATGAAGACCCATACCCTAACAAAGAAAGGTACTTAGAGCTGGCAGAGGGAGGCAGATGCAGGGTTATTTATGCTCCAGTGCTTCTCAGTGTCCCGGTAAGGGTCCTCCACAGCTCAACATCTGTACCTCCAGCCGCCTAATTACCCACAACACCCCTGCCCAACCACTTCCTAGTCTGTCACCACCTCAAAGCTCGCTGGAGAAGAGCAGAGAAAAGAGAAGGTGAGAAGAGTGTTACCCGTTGCCCGTCTTCATCGTACAGTTTCACTGTACACAGTATTGTATTTTTACCCCGTTTAATTTTTTCTGCTACAGAAATGACGATGACAATGTTTGACTGTACTACACATTGTTAACTGAAGTTTTTTTTCCATAATTGATTTTACAGAGCAGTACTATCAATTTTACCTGCAATGTTCAAAATTGTACTGATCAGAAAACCTTTTTATATTAAAGTAGACTTATTCTCTCTCTCTTAATCTTTCTCTATCGCCCCGTAGACCTCTTTTCACATTGTTCTCGCACTTAACTTTTGTTATTTATCTGTTTATTTATTTCTCACTACAGTATTGATTCGAAGACAGAGAACAATTAGGCCCATTTTGGGGATAATTTCCCTGTCTTCACTTATTTGTAGTCAATGAGAAATTTGCAATGCTTTATGGAAGTTTTGATGGGAGCTATCAGTTTGGAGTGGCTTGTGCCATTGATTTGATTAAAGGCCTTACGCATTGTCTAATGAGTTTTACACATGGCTGAGTGGTAAATAATCACCCAGTGATTTCTGACCCAGAACTCTTCTTTACACCCCCTTCTCCTCTCATTTTTCTTACTTTCTCCCTTTCTCACTCTCTTGGAGCAGAGGACCAGACACTTGGTAGTTCACAGAAGAGGTAATGGAAATCAATTGAGATCGTGATTTGAAGAGTTTTTCTCCTCTCCCCCCCACCTCTCTCAAGTCAAATTGATTCCTTTGCTTGTTTTGCTTTAATAATCATTTTAGGTCGGTGTTCAGTAAATGTGAAGAAAATGAATAGGAATATGAGGTGTCAAGCCTCTTTGCATGATCAGTTTGTGAAAACTATAAATTTTACCCGGCTGCAAATTGTCGAGCAATTAAAGCGTATTGTGTATAATAAGCGTCGACTCTACTGGGTGTTTAGCTTTATCGAGCCTGTCTGGAGATGGAACTCATACCTGCTGCTCTGTGAATTGCAGCACATAAAAGATGGACTAAATATGTTCCCGGGGAATATTGCCCTCTCAAAAAGACCAATCCGTCTTGCTTAGGGAGGCAATCTTAGGTGCGGTAGATAAACTAATATTTGTGT
The DNA here is from genome assembly GCF_008692095.1 of Etheostoma spectabile. Lineage (NCBI taxonomy): Eukaryota > Metazoa > Chordata > Actinopteri > Perciformes > Percidae > Etheostoma > Etheostoma spectabile. The sequence goes on along the minus strand of NC_045733.1, from coordinate 26,196,677 downwards.
ATAACCTCAGTCAGACAATACAAATGATCTGATGATTTTTCATCTCCTTATGCATACAGGGAAATATGAAAAATTGAGGTTTAGGAATATTTGCAGGGTCTGCGAGGCGGCTGGCTGGGCCACCGAGTGCCCTGGGCCACGCTCCTCACCAACGACTGCAGAGTGAAGAGTGATGAGAATATTATACCCGTCTGTTTCCCGTCACTCCCTATCCTCCCCTCCCACCTTCTTCATTCTATCCTCTCACCACACTAATTCATATGGCCACAAGATGGAGAGAGAGGGAGCGGGCGAGGTGAAATGAAAGAGCGCGAGCAGTACACAGGCCGCCCCTCTGGTTTGCCGTCTTTGACTTTCACCTTCTCCCCGCCGCCCATGATTGACAATCACACTGACATAAATCACCCAGTCCTTCTCAGTCCTCTATATTGTTCCTCCCACCCTAAACCAACACCTCTGCCATCCTCTGCCAACTCCTACTACTGACACATGGACGCTCTTCTTTATCTTCTGGCTATCACACTGCTAAAAACACACTTATTGGGTTAATCTGCTGATGTTACCGGGCCAAAGTATTCATCACATTGGGGAGCTGGTAGGCAGATAGGGGCACAGTGTGGTCTCTAGTGTTAAAGTGTTGTCATACTCAAACTCATGTTTGTGAAGGCTGCATTACGATATAAAGGAGGCTACAATGCTGACACTCCATCTGTGTGTTATTGTCAGATGGCCTCCATGATCTTAAATCCTGAATGAATTTTGCTTCATGCAGCATGTATAGCAGCATTTAATATATGTGTATATATATATATGTATATATATATATATATATATA
>NC_045733.1:26190830-26195832 GCF_008692095.1 Etheostoma spectabile | reverse complement strand
ATATATATATATATATATATATATATATATATATATATTATACACAGTATGTGTGCTATGGGCCAGCCCAGTCAGGAAAAGGGCATGTTTTCCTATAAGGTCGAGAGCATTTGGTTCCTTTCAGTATGGTGTCCCTTTCTATCCTTCTTCTGTGCCTTAAAAAAAAAACTGCTGAATCCCACAGAATCCAGCCGTCAAGTGCAATTCCTCTCACCACCACCCCCTGACATGGAGATGGTGACATTTACCCCCACACCCCACTCTCCTCCTCAGGTTTGGGAGTTTTTATTTTTAGTTTATTGCGTCGCCTTACGCCAAAGCCTCTATGTTTTCCCTTGAAAACCTTTCTGTTTGCTCTCTATATTTCTGCATTATCTGCCTTTGCCCTCTGCTTTTCAATATGTCTACTTTTCTCCCCCTTTTTATTTCATTTTCTCCCTCCCTCCCTTTCTTTGCATCTCCCGCTGTATCCCTCTCCCATCCGCTCTCTCTCTCTCTCTATTTTAACGTTACTACGGTGAAGAACATCTCCTCTCCCCTGTTCATGATAAATCAGGGGTCTGAGCGGCGGCACTCGGTCAGAGGCATCATTCGCGAGGCTGATGAGATAAGCGCCGCTCATCTCTTGGCGCTGTATGGAGATTTATTGGGCTGGGAAAAGCAACAAGCTAGCCATCACTCTCAGCCAAATAGACTCCCCGCCTGCATGTGTTTATTCTTATTGCAATACCACGACCACTGCCGCTGTCAGGGGTGGAGTAGCCCCCGGAGGCCTGCTCCGTGGTAGTGGAAGCCTAGCCCTGCTCTCTGGATCATTACCGTCTATTAGATCAAGAAAACAAGCCTCCACACTGGGGCACTGAGTGACACTGATGGCCCAATTTCTCTCTATCTCTGAGGACCACATAGGCATATCTAAAATAAGGTTATTGTTTATATTGGCTCTTCACATCCAAGTGTCAATAGTGTAGTCTTCCTTTTGTATATTTGCAAGTTCTTCTTTTGCTGCATTGCACAAAGAACAAAATTCATAATTATGCATTTACAAGCATGTATTTCAGTGGTGGTGTCCGATGACATGGTGCGTTCAGGGGCAAGTAAGGTTTGAAGGTTGATTTACATATTGGCTTTGTGGACAATGTGTGGTCTTTCAATTGTGAGACAGTCCCTATCTAAACAATGTGTGCTGTGTCACTTTACTCCCAGTCTTAAAAGCCAGGCCATGTAAAAAAAAAAGGCAGAAATAACTCAATATCGCTCTTGTTGAATTTTAAGCAAATGAATGCACCCATGCTGAATTAAAACACACTGCTACAAACTTACTTGGTCTGGAATGACCAGTAGTTTGTGGTGGGTAATGTTAGATTTGTTTTTGCTACTGTTACACTATGTTTTAGCATTTGACAGACAAACATTACAATCATTTTATGACAAAAGTAAAGCACATGGTAAAAACGCCCGACCTCACAAGAGACGTGTTTCTCGTTTACTCCTTGTGGGCCTTCTACTTGCTGTCATCCAAGGGCTATTATTTACATAAAGATGCAAATGGTGGCAATGTAACGTTTCTCAAATGGTGGTTGCTAGAGAGAGAGAGAGACACATGGTGGCCAGGATAGCTCAGTTGGTAGACCAGGTGCACGTACACTACCGGTCAAAAGTTTGGGGTCACTTAGAAAATTCCATTGCACTCCATTGTAGACAGAATACCAGCTGAGATCACTTGCATTGTTTTGTTTTTTAACCAGGGCAGATGTTTTCAGATTCCATTATGTTCTTACATAATTGCATAAAAGTTCTCCAATGTTTTCTAGCTAGTTTTTCAAAACGATCAGATTAGTAAAGAGAATGTCTTTGGAACATTGGATGAATGGTTGCTGATGATGGGCAATGTAGGTATTGCATTAAATATCAACCACCTACTCAGATGAGCAGGTATTCTGTCTATAACTGAGTGGTATGGAAAATTGTAAGTGACCCCAAACGTTTGACCGTCAGTGTATACAGAGGTTCATGCCTCGACCAGAGGGTTCAGGGTTCAAGTCAGACCTGTGGCGATTTCCTGCATGTCTTTCCTCCCCTCTCTCTCCCCATTTCATAGCTGTCCTATCCCATCGTTCCAAAATAAATTAATAGGAGTGGACGCTATATCATGTTGCAAATTGCAGTTTTCATGTTAAACATTTGGTGAAACAGGCCTCATGTCAGCTAATGTTGTCTTAAAGCGATGAACTCAAGAGAATCTTAAAAATGAAGGGTAAGTTTACGCCATCCTTTTTATTTGCCACTTCTGACCACAATGGACGCTGTTCAGCAAAAGTCTCACTCTAACTCTCCTCCTACCAGCTGCTGATGACATTATCATTTAAGGCAACCAGCAGTCTAACACATTAACTGTGGCCCGGAGTGTGTCACCGAGAGCTGCAGGCCAGGATGTGCACATCCAGCACCCACTTCTCTCTCCACTCCATCCCTGGTGCCACGTAAAACACACTCCACTCACCCAACAAGTTCTCCACAAATTGCTTTTACCCTCCTCACCCCATGAGTTTACACACACTCACATGCTCACACAAAGTTAGGCCTGGGCGGGGTATAGGGGGTTAGTTTCTCAGCACTCAGGTTATATTTAATCATGGCTGGCGGATGAGGAGGCTTTTCTCTTTATGAAAGGTATTAGAGCAGCGCTGTGTTTTCACTCAGCTTTACACTCTGCCCCCATGCTTTTCTTCCCCTGACCTCTGTTACCATGTGCCAGCGAGGAATTTGATAAAGTGACACCGGGTCCCACTAACTCTTCCTCTCGCTCTTTCCATCTCCCATCTCTGTCTCAGATCATAATAGTGCATCTGGCAGGTCTGGACTGCCTCTCATCTCATCAGTGGGGTCACACCTTTGGGCTGCCCTCGCTCTCTTTCCCCCAGCACTTGCCTTGTCATGTTTTTTGCTGCCAGTGAACCGGCAGGTCTGATTCAATCTCCTACATCCATTGGCTGATGTACCGGACAGTGCTACCGCCTTCTGCGATAAAGCTCGCAGGAATGAAGAGGGGGCAGGGGTTTACAACAGGAGCATCAGGCACCCTTGTCTTGCAACTTTTTGCTCTCCACTCACTTTGCTCTTTCCTCACTGAACCTAAACATTCAGTGAGGATTTTCTTGTGTCATACATTGTTAAAGCACACTTTCGTCAGCCAAGGAATCCCGCTCTGACAGAATAGTCTATCATTCCACTTTCCCTCTGCATCCTTATGTGACTCACCCCAACCCTAGTTGATCTGTACTACTTCTACTTAAGGGCCCCATTCTCTTTGATCAAACTAAAGTTACAGAGGAAAGTGTGAAGCATTGGGAAAGCTCCAACAGAGGGGTTTATGCCCTTTCAACACTTTGAGAAGCTTGGGATTCTCTCCATTATGCTTCAAGTTGCACCCGGGGACTCTGCCTACTTCACTAGCATGCATCAGCAGACACTTGGTCATTAGGTAGATTGACAGTGATTGTCTGGCCTGCAGAGCTGAGGCAGCCTCTGCTCTGCTCAGATGCCTGCTTTGAAATGCACACATATAGATTTTGTGTGGGTGAACAGAATTAACAGAAAACGTTACAAGCAAAGGTAATCGATAATGGTGTGAAAGATGCAGCGGACAGTGTGGAAATCACATTTTGGACAGGTTGGTACTCCATAATTGATTGCTTGAAGCTTTAAGCTGCTGTTGTTGTTTTTTTCTTTAACTTGAGGGCTGATGGTCAGTGCCTCACTGCTACTCATACCTCTAGCACTGAAGAAGGTGAAAGGTGTACTGTAGAATATGGTATTAAATCAAAACTGAGAAGTGGAATTTTCTGCCTTGCAGAACTGTGCTTGTTGTTTTCTGTTACATTGAGAGAGTGAGAAGACTTATTTCCTTGTCTGTGGGCTGTGTGAGTTCAGCATGTTGTAGCATCTCTCTTGTTAGATGCAACACTAACAGTAGTTAATCCTTTACCGATGGAGGTCGGGGATGAAATACATTTATGACACTTGAGATTGAGTTTGATTTTACTAATTTCCTCATATTTCTGTGTTAGCTTCTTTTCCTGTGTGTTCTCATTTGTGTCTCTGTACTGTATGTGAGCACATTCAGAGGGAGAGAGAATTTTGAGGAGGTTGGGGGCTGTCCTCTATTATTCATCAGTGTTAATGAGTGAAAGGAGCTGGCAGCATCTGTGGACTTATTGATCCTGTCCTGTGGTTTTGTGCTTCACCTTTGGTGGGGGAGGAGAAAAGGAGGTGGGCTCAACCCGGATCCACACCTCTTCTGTGGAGCCGAGGGAGCATACCCAGCCCCCCTTTTCTATGCCCTTTCTGCCCGGCCACCTGGCATTGAGACATTAGTGTCTCATTGTTTTGTATTGGAGAGCCCTGTCTTGCTAGGATTTAGAGACTGACTGTGTGTAACAGACACTTCACACAGACTGTGAATTCTTGTATCACACAGTACATTGCAGTTTAAAGGCCATAACCGTACAGGTTACTGTCACTGTGGAAATTACACAGTCCTGTTGGAGATGGTGAAATGTCCTGCATTTGCTATTTTATATTCAGATTCATTGTATGTTCTCCATGAATGAAGGTAATTTAGGAAACTGTCAGACAAATAAAATGTTAGTGTGTAAAATGTTTAATTTTATAAAGGATGTGTAAAGACCATTGGGCATTAACCCTCAGGTGGCCTTTTGACCATACAGTATATCTGAACCTTGCAGAGGCCTCCCTCTCGCTCTCCATGCCTATGTATTTTCCCCACCCCACCCATTTTACTGCCTTAGTGCACATATGCAAGCAGTCTAAATAAGGCCAGCCCCTTTTTAATACCACAGAGGGGGGAGAAGCAGCCATTATTAATTATCCTTAATTACAGCCATTTCCTAAACTAATAAAGCAGCTAAATCTTTACTGCAAAGGTTAGTTTACCCAGCATGCATAAAAAACGCTGTGTGTGTGTGTGTGTGTGTGTGTG
>NC_045733.1:26171889-26190820 GCF_008692095.1 Etheostoma spectabile | reverse complement strand
TGTGTGTGTCTGTATGTGCGCACCTAGGTGTGTGAGTTCATGCATTCAAGCATACATACTGGTGATTGGTGTGGGTAAAGAGTGTGTGTCTGTGTGGGCACAGGAGAGCTGGCTGGCTGGCTGGCTGGCAGCACCCATAGTCCCATTAATTTCACGTGGGCTCCCTATCACCAGCCACAGATGCCTATAGACACGTAAATGAGTCTCCAGCGAGCGGTGGGCCGCCTCAGCCAGCCAGCTCGGGCCTAATGGGCTGGAAAGGCAGCGTATGTGACGGCAGGAGATGAGGGCCTTATTTACACTGGCAGACATTAGTGGATGGACGCTGATTCACTGATTAACACGTCAGCCTCCCTCACACACACCCTCCCCCCATGCCTCCAGCAGTTCTCTTCATCCGTTCCCTCTCTCCCTTCAAACCTCTACACTCATAGCTACACAAAAAAAAAATTCACACACACAAAAAACCTATATGCAAACATATCATCTTCCTCTTGTTTTCTTCCCTTTCTTCTCCGAACTTCCCAGACCATTCACATGCCCATAATAATAGACATGTACACACTAAAAGACACACACACACACAAATTCACACACACAATATCTAGTGCTGCAAATGCATGGTGGCAGGTTGCTGAGAAGGGGGAAGCCATCTGTGAATGATAGCTCCTGTGGAAAGATAATGTTTCTCATGCAGCGCCTCACTCGGCGCTGATGGAAGAAGATGACTTTTTGAATGGTTAAGTGGGTAAACGTTAGATCACGGCCACAGCGCTCCCGTTCGCCTCACCCACCATCAATCCCTCCCTCTTTCCCTCTGCCTTCCTCTCTTTTTTCCGTCTACTAGATTGTTTATTGAAAAGGCACAAGGAGGCCGCCGATAAGAGAGGCAAGGCTAATGCCATGATTTGTGTCAGTCACGCCGTACAATTTGTTACAATCGCGACACTTATCACAATATAATATGTTTATTCTGGTCAATTAAGTGGCGCAGGAAGGCTCCTGCATTTGAAGTGTCACATGCAAGATGGGATGGGGTGAGGCCTATCAAAGGAAATGGAACTAATCTAATTGCACAGCATCTCACACTGCTGCTGGCTCCATAGCCATTGCCATCACTATCCCCAGTGAGGCTATAGACTGATACATTTTAGGAGAAAAGAAGGAACATCAGTACAGGTTTACAGGTACAGAGATGGCCAGGTGCTGTTTTGTTTGACTGGCACATGTGTATAAAACCCTGTTGTTTAAAAATGTATTTACAATGCAACCCTTTGCACACACACACACACGCACAAACATGCTCAGGTGTTTACATATGTGCACTTTAAGACCTTCAATTCACTTACAGAAATAAGGACATATTTTAATGATCCAAGAGCACGACATGAAGAGCCTGGCGCAGGTGCGTTAAGGGCGTGTCCAAATTCACTTTTGCTAGTTTTCTGGTGTAAACAAAGCGTCTGTGCGCCAGGCGCATGGTTCAAAAGGCCTGTATTTATTGTCTTCATTAATTCCTAGGTGTGTTTTGGGCGTAACATGCAATTAAACCAATCAGAGTGTCATCTCCAATTCCCTTTAAAAGCTGCGTTAGTACTTTGGTGCATTGCTATTATGATGGCAGATTTGCACCATAATATATTTTTATTTGTAATCTTTTGCATGTATGTGTGCAGCTGCGCTTCCGTGTGTGTGTGTAACAAGTATAGTGTGCGCTGTGCACGAGCCTAGGTGCATTTCACTAATGCGCTGTTAAAATAACAATGAAATGCTGCACTACTGACCAGGTTTTTTTTGGTCAATGTTGCAATCACTTCCCCCTGCCTCAAGATGGCAATACGCCAAGAATTCACCTGAATACAACTCCCTGTAAGGCCAGGACGCCCATGGGCGCAAAATATAGCGCAGGTGCAGTTGCTATTTAAACGACGTGGGCACAGGACGGGAAATTAACAATTGCGTCGGTCTTGAAATAGCAAAGACACAGGGTCAGGCTTTTGCACCGGGTGCATGGTAGATAGACACTACGCATACACCATCACATAATTATGCTTACCATAGATACGCTGCATATACACAACTGGTAGTCACAAGCACATTTGGGCCTACAATGCACTGTACATATCCAAACACTCACACGTGTACGTAAATACATGTGCATTAATACACACAGGCACACAAACTTCAGCACATTGGACACACGCAAAAAAGAAATTGGTACATCAGCACACATTCATCCAGGCAGCTTCTTCACATGGACACACACACCTGGACATGTTATAGCCCAGCATAGATCCCAAAAGTCAGAGTATACATAAAAGCAGGCCCGGCAGTGAGGGCAGGCTGTGTAGCGGACCAGTGCTTCCATCGATCTGAGAAGGTTCATTAGGTAAGTGCTGACATCACAGATTGATGTCTCTTTAAACCAGTGCCTGCCGAGGAGCTGACAAGGAAAATCAGCACTATTGACTTCCTTAGTTGTGTGTGTGTGTGAGTGTGTGTGTGTGTGTGTGTGTGTGTGTGTGTGTGTGTGAGTGTTTGTGTGTGTGTGTGTGTGTGTGTGTGTGTACGTACCTTTCCAACATATCTGTGTGTCAACATACATGCTCACATATTTGAGTACATCAATGTCAATGTGCACATATGTGCCAATAAAATGAGCATGTGTGTACCAGCATTTGGCACACAGTTTGTCTTTGTGTGTGCGTGTTTCCCTAGACGCCACACTAAATAGCCTAGTCTTTGATGGGTTCCTGGGTGTAGGTGTTCACTAATGTTGCTAGTCATACACTCAGCCATGCGGCTAAGGAGCCTGTCAGCCCACTCCTGCCGTTTCGCCACCATTCATCCATCTACCATGACAGAGTGGAAAAGAGATGGAGTGGAAAATGGAGATGAAGAGTAAAGGAAGTGAAGGAGTCAGAGATGGACTGGATAGCATCTCTCTTCATCCATGTTTTGTTGGCACATTAAGGAACTCTTTTTAGTAATTACCGGTATGTTGTGCAAGATTCTGAAAATCTGTAATCCAGAGATATCCTTGGCACGGAGGTGCTTACATTTCATATGAGGCCTCAAAGTTGTTTAGTTAAAGTGTAAGATTTAGATAGATTCTATCTTTCGTGCTTTGGGAAAAGAGACTTATAGTTGTCTCTGTATATGACCCCAGTCCCCTCACCCAGTACTTGTCGATTGATTTGAGATGTTGTTTGTATCTGATGTGTTCCTCTAATTAAGATCAGGGGAGAATCATTGGCATTGAGCGGCTCCACACTCCTATCGATTGGACGAGATGGAGTCAGTGTTTGCGAGGATAGTGTGGACAAGAGTGACAGGGATCAAACTGGTGAGCCACAGCAAAACCTGACCAAGTAAGATGGTCCGTATAACCTCAGGAGTCAGCCATTGAGCAGTTGACTTGCCAAAGAACAGCAGAGACATTGTTGTATTTTGTAAATAAAGCGCCTGTGACCTTTCAATTATAGCATCACTTCTGGCAGCACCAGGCTGTTGAGATCAATAATTTCCAATTTTCATGTGGTAGCTGTAATAAGCAACTGTTGTAGCTGCTGGTTTGCATCTGTTGTAATTTATAACAAAGTCTTCAATACTTTGTAATACATTTTATCAGAGGGCATTGACGACCGGAGATAAACAGCACATACTCACTGTCTTAAGCTCCGATGGTAATACAATAAACATTACCTTCTCTAAACACAATGGCAGCACATCCTGCTGCTTTAAATGGGCAATTGATCAGCTCTTTTGGAACATGAACAGCCTTCGTGTCCAGTTGAAATGTCTTTAAATGATCAATAGTCTAGGAGAAAATTGACTTATCTCGCTTTAATATATCAATACTCAAGATGGTGTATCTTCACAAATAAGGAAAAGTAAGGCAGTTTAGAAAGTTTGCCCGCACTTTATTTTAGCATGAGCTGAGCATAATGCAAAGTAAGTGTTTGGATTGTGGAATGTGCAGAACCAAAGGCATGAATCCCTTCCAGGCCACCACCACCACCTGAGGCACATCCCCATTGGCTGCCTCCAGGAGATTAAAGAGAATAATTGCCAGCTGATTGGCTGTTTAATTTTTCATGGACCTTTGATGCACAGGGTGTTTGTATTACCTTTATCAGTAGGCATAATAATGGGATTGAGTGTGACACACTTAAGTAAAACAGGCTTCCTCACAAAGTAGAGGAGCTGCTACTCTTCTTCTCAGCAGAAACCGACAGACTGCAGTGGGGTGCCGGATCTCTTCAACTTGTGCTGTACAAAATTGTGCACGTCATTTTTAAATGTTCTTCGGTAACAATTTCTTTAAGGTATCTACATAAGAGTGACATGAGACTCTCATAAACACATGACACAGTCATGACACATGAACCATAACCATAACTTGTAATGAAAAAAACAAATGACACTTACTAAAAGAAGTGCTATGTCATAAATGTTTATGATTTTTTATAATGTTTATGACCCGTTCATGACAGTGTCATGTCACTCTTATGTACATACCTTCAAGTAAAGTGTAACCTGTTCTTCTGTGCAGCTAATGAATTATAATTAAAGAAAATGTTAGTATATCCATATGCACAGTAGGTGCCACAGACAGATTGACAATAAAAATACACATTAACGCACACATAATACTGTAATTTAAATGCAATAAATAGAAACTGAAATACATTTTCTTATGTTTTGACAGTATTTTAGAGTTACTGTAAACTGAATACAAATTTTTTGAATTTATTGAATTGGATTTGAGTTGATGGGTCTTCTAAAATTGCTGTTATTCTTTATATGTAAATGAAGTGAAGAACATATTAACAAACTGTTAAGGAATAGGCGTCACAACAAAAACTGAGCACTTCAAGCTGTTGTATTCCATTGCATTGCATTGCACAGGTGTTTCTATTTTTCTGTTGAGTCATTTTATGCAAAAGGTAGCTGGTTATTTTAAATGAACTGACTGTATCCCTGCACATTATATTTGAGTTTTAATCCTCTGGTCTCAACTCTGGCATACCCTGTGTTTTACCATCTCTATGAAAGTAGTATGTGCATGAGAGCATGAGTGCATGAGAGCTCCTCCAGATCAGGGACAGCTGCAGTTGACAGTCCCATGTTCATACCTCTGCTTGGTGACACTAATCTCTTCCTTTAGGTGACCCACCTTTTCCTTCCCAATCTGTGTGTGTGTTGTGTTGTGTTGTGTGATGGTTGCAGTGCATGTCTCCTCTGCGGTTCCGCTTCGGAGGTCCAGGAACGGTGAGCTTCTCATGGTTGTCACTTTGAGGTGGGAGAGCAATCATTTCCTAGGACAACAGTCCCATCCTCATCCCTGCTTCCCGCCCGCTCAGATTAGTTTGTCTCGCTGAGAAGATTTGCATCCAAAATACTTTCTCCTTATTTATTTTTTCTCTGTTTGTCCTTGTTTTCTTTTCTTTACATCATCTACCATCTGTGTCTCTTTTTCTCTGCTCTTCCCCGCTTCCTCCTCCACGTTTTCCCCCGGACGCTGTAGAGCATTTTATTACAATTGTCAGAAAGAGTAGCAATTCTATTGTGGGGTGATTACGACAGGGTGTTTTACCCACAGATCACCAGAGCAATTAAAATCTGTAAATAAGGCTACCCATGATGCCTCAGTCCAAACAATGGGGTCCCGTAGGAAGTGTTTGTTTGAAGGAGAACTGTGGAAGAGAGACTTTCTCTCTCTTTGACTCTCTCTCTCACTCTCTCATTAATTAGGAGACGCTCCTTCAACCCGACACGGCTGTGTCGATGGGCAGCTTTGCACAATCACAGTGACACATATTTCAGACACAAGATGAAGTTGTTTACTTTTGTGTAAGACCTCGCATTACGCCACTGTACTTTGTTTTGCAGCATGGCAAAGATAATGCTGGCCTACTGTAATTGTGCTAGCTACAGCTGTCAGCTACTGTCAAGAGGCAGATATGTAGACTCACTCACACTTGGACATATAGGGCTGACACAGAATGTGACACTTGGAGTTGGAATTTTGATGAATAGATAGAAAGGCAATGAGGTGAGAGATTGTGAAATTGTGGTGGGATCATGTTTAAAGTGGACTTTGTTGTCTTGCTTGAATACTTAAAAAAAAATTTCAGACATCTGGCACAATATTATTTTTGAAAAAAATATTTCTGAGTGCTCTGATTGTGTATAGTCGTTTGGCCTACTTTTCTTCTAATCACTTAGCAGTGTATCACATCTGTACTCTGGCATAACTAGACGACAATTCTGCCAGATAACCAAGACAATGCTGCCAGAGAATGTCATATTTCTTGAATAAACAGCTTAATTAGGGCTTGAGCTAATCATTACCACAGAGAGCTACTTTAATTCTGGTTTAGCCTCTTAACTGGGGTTGCCATTAACTACCTGGTTCACAGCAGTTCACAAAGTGATGCAAGCACCCCGAACGCCTCAACTACTTTTTGGTGTTTCTTTTTCTTTGTAGAGACAAAAGGGCTCTTTGTAGTTTCGTGGGAAGACATGTGGAACATGTCATGTATTTGGTGTCAGGATGTGCGCGTACCGCTTCCGCAACCACCCCCACCCCGCTTCATAAATTACTCACGAGTGGAGTTTGGGCAGGTTGGAGCAAAGGAACCAGACAGATAGAAGGAGGGACCGTGGGAGTGTTCCAGCTCGACACAGCGCCGCGATGATGCCAGGCTCCGTGGGGCTCACCAGAGGCTATATGCCTTACCAAGATCCTGTTTACAGTCAGCCAAAGAAGCTGCCAGCCACCCATTTCCATAACGATGCCTGCGGTACTCTGCGGAAACTAATTTTTTCTTTGCCGGAGATGCACCATGATGCTGCCTGCTCTGTACCCATCTCACTTTGCATTCTCTGTCTTGTATTTCTCTCTTTTGTTTCCATCTGTTTTCCTTCCATCTCATCTTTCCATCACTCCTTATAAGCCGTGTCTCTAGTTTGTTTCTTTATATCCTTCTACACTCATCATTCCTTGGCTTCCATTCAGCCCTAACCATTGAATTCTGTCCTCTCCTGTAAATGCATATCCATGATTGCTGAAAATATTCCAGGAACATGTTGTCACTTAAGGTGTAGCAAGCTAGCAATTATATTGTTGGCATAATAACAAAATACCCCATGGTGGTGCTTATCAAGTGTACTCAACATATACAGTACAGGCCAAAAGTTTGGTTACACCTTCTCATTCAGTGCGTTTCCTTTAATTTCATTACTATTTACATTTTAGATGTATGTAATGAATGCATCAAAACTATGAATGAACACATATGGAATTATGTACTTGTGAAATAACTGAAAACAATGTCTTATATTCTTGTTTCTTTGAAGTAGCCACCCTTTGCTCTGATTGCTGATTTGCACACTCTTGGGATTCTCTTGATGAGCTTCAAGAGGTAGTCACCTGAAATGGTTTCCCAACAGTCTTGAAGGAGTTCCCAGAGATGCTTAGCACTTGTTGGCCCTTTTGTCTTCACTCTGCAGTCCAGCTCACCCCAAACCATCTTGATTGGGTTCAGGTCCGGTGACTGTGGAGGCGCAGCACTCCATCACTCTCCTTCTTGGTCAAAAAGCCCTTACACAGCCTGGAGGTGTGTTTGGGGTCATTGTCCTGTTGAAAAATAAATGATGGTCCAAGTAAACGCAAACCGGATGGGATGGCATGTTGCTGCAGGATGCTGTGGTAGCCATACTGCTTCAGTATGCCTTCAATTTGGAATAAATCCCTAACAGTGTCACCAGCAAAGCACCATCACACTTCCTCCTGCATGCTTCACGGTGGGAACCAGGCATTGTTCTAGAGATGTGTCTGCTGCTAGAACTCTGTGTGGTCTTCATCTGCTCTCTAATCTGAGCTGCTGTTAACTTGTGATATCTGAGGCTTGTGACTCAGATGAACTTATCCTCAGCAGCAGAGGTGACTCTTGGTCTTCCTTTCCTGGGGCGGTCCTCATGTGAGCCAGTTTAGTTGTAGCGCTTGATGGTTGTGGTGACTGCACTTGGGGACACATTCAAAGTTTTCGCAATTTTCCGGACCGACTAACCTTTATTTCTTAAAGTAATGATGGCCACTTGTCTCTCTTTATTTAGCTGATTGGTTCTTGCCATAATATGAATTCTATCAGTTGTCTAATAGGGCTGTCGGCTGTGTATCAACCTGACTTCTGCACCACACAACTGATGGTCCAACCCCGTTAATAAGGCAAGAAATTCCCCTAATTAACCCTGACAAGGCACACCTGTGAAGTGAAAACCATTTCGGGTGACTACCTCATGAAGCTCATCGAGAGAACACCAAAGGTTTGCAGCGCTATCAAAAAAGCAAAGGGTGACTACTTTGAGGAGTCTAAAATATAAGATTTATTTTTGTTAAGTACATAATTCTGTATGTGTTCATTCATAGTTTTGATGCCTTCAGTGAGAATCTACAGTGTAAATAGTCATGAAAATAAAGGAAACGCATTGAATGAGAAGGTGTAACCAAACTTTTGGCCTGTACGTAGGTCAGTACAAAAGTAGATTGTGGATTGGTTTGTGTTTATATTTTAATGAATGTAGACAGGACAGTATGTTCTCTACCTGTCCTTAGAGATAGTGATAGTGTGCATCTTTTTATATAGTCCCATCATCTTGTGATGAAGTGTGGATTTAATTGTGCAAGTGTGGATACATCTTTATGCAAATATGTGTAGTTTGCATATATGCTTTTCTGCTCATTAGTGTGCAAATATGTATTTGATTGTTGTTGTGAGGTACCTCATCTTTTTCACTTTTTGCATGGAGTCTTCTTCCATCTATGTGCATGTCAGTGTGCCATGTCCACTCTGCTGTATATTTGTGGTCGTGTTTCTACACTCAACACATCTCCGCGTGAGCCGGCCATCTTCAGCTTTTCCCCCTTGTTCTTTGCTGTCATATGTGCAGATTTTTTTTTCTGCTTCAGCCACTTGTGTAGTTGCCATGTTCCTGTGCCTGTACATCAGTGAGCATCTGCTCTTTCAACAAGGTCCCCATGGCCTCAAATGTCAGAGCAAGCAGCTGCCAGACAAGTGCATTGTGCAGCAGGCTTGTGTTTTGCCTCCTCCCATCCCTCCACTTCTTGTTCTGTAATGTTAACTGTGATTGAAAGTAAGTAGGCAGCACCAAGTGGTGGGGGAGATGAGGGAAAGGGTCTCTGCTTTTTAGAGACCTGGATTCTTGCAGTTTGGAGAAGTACTGTTGTTACTGTTGCTCAGGGCCTGGCTGTTCTCCAGGGCTTTAGGATCAGGTGGGGGAGGTGTTCTGTTGTGCATTAGGTACAGCTTCTTCTGCCCTCTTGTGTGAAAGACAACTACAATGGGAAGCCATTTGAAGCTTGTCCATATTGTAGTTCACGTACTATAGGGTGTCAGTGTGCTCTGTTAAGCAATATTATGTGTGTGTTTGTGTGTGTGTACACGCGCACATGCAGAGGTTGGAATATGCTTGTATATGCTCGTATATACTTTTTACAAGTCTGCATTTGCAGTGTAACATTTTAGACAATATGGCTCCCCTGGTGCACTTCATAGTATAGATGGTGCTACAAGATGTCTGTATCCGAGTATATGTGGGCTTGTGCACGCATGTGTGTGTATGAGCGAGTGGTTGCCGGATGGGTGCACTGAGGCAGAAGAGATGGAGGGCAAAGAGACAGGCAGGTGCCCCCCAGGAGGGGCCCGGGGGGCAGCAGGCCAGGGCCCCTCCAGCTCCCCCCCAGCACACTCTGCTGTGCTCTCAGACACTTCTATTGATTTGTCCAGCAGATATGAACACAGGTTAGCTGCTCTGCTAAGTAATGCTCTTTTCACCTCACTTTTCCTGCAAACAAAGGCTGGACACAGGCTGCATTTGATGTTAGTTGATGTTGTTTCCTTGGCACTGCTTTTTCAAGCCACACTATCCACCCTACCTATAGTTTCCCTCCCTGGCACGGAGCATGTATCAACCATCAGGGGGCACTGTTAGACTCACTCTTGCCCTATAAATGACCCAACCCAAACCTGGCATAGTTCCCCATTGTCTTCTCCTGATGCTCTAAGAAGCCATGAGTTCACAGCTCTGACAGGTCTACAAGCTGTGAGAAAAAGCCACTTTAAGTGTCAATCAATTCTCAGCCTTCTTCTCAGGATCCTAGAGAGTAGAAGTTTTGTGTTAAATCAAACCTAAAGTGGATTAGTCCAAACAGCAGCTTGAAATTGTGCCTGTACTTTGCCCTATGTGATCAACATGTGTAGGGAAGTGTAAAGTTTGAACCTGACAGATGTAGATGGAAGCCAAAGCAACTCTTGATCAGCTTCAGACACTTCATCTCATTGCCAAGCTCTTATGTGATCGGAAGTCAGTCTGCAGTACCTCTGTCCTTGCATGAAAGGTGGATGAATCAAGTCTTCAAAAGGCCTCATTGGTGACACGTTAAACTTAGCAGAGCTTACTGGAGGACTCTGAATTCTGAGCTGTCACAAGTGGCAGATGAGATAAAGCTACTATGCTGCTCTGCTTGTTTTGTAACATAACCCAACTCATGTTGAGAAGAAAATTGGCACTTGCTTGACACCTATTAAAAAGTTGTTTCTGACATTTGAAAGAGGGTTGTTGTAACATGCCGTGTATTATTAATTAAAACAACCTCTTCTGAGTCATCAGCTTTTTATGTTCCCGACGTCAGAACAGGTATGAAGGTAAAACAATGAACAATGAAAGAAGGAACACCGCAAGGGTGTGGGCGTGACTTGTCACACTTTAATTGCAATTGTGAATGTCCTTACAAGACATTTCAACATGATATATCATTGTTAATTAGGAAACTGCAGTGTAGGACAACCCCCAGCTCATCAAATTGTTTGTTGTTCTTTTTGCACATAGTCTCATGTCATTTGTTATCGTAGAAAGCCAGCCTTGTTAGTTTGTGTTAAACTGATGAGAAAAAGGAGACTTTTACCAGCAATGTCACTCATAAGAAACAATGTTTCTTGAGAGCTACCTGCCAAAACTATATGGGGCAGGCATCTTAAAAGATATAAGTATTTTTTAACCGTCATATTTCAGACTTCAAGTATAGTAATAACAAAGTACAATTTAACTTTTTGCTAACTTTTTGCTAACTTTTTAAGTATACTTTACTGTAAATATTAGTGTAAATGCAGTACCTCTTATATTTAGTAGAACGTTGTAAAAACATTCATACATACCAATAGAATCTGACACTTTGTTGATTTAACTATGATTTAATGTTCATATCTATGTTTATTAAGGGGATAAACATTCAGCACAATCATTGTCGCTGCTTGGATTCTTTTAGAGGTTCTTCAAACAGCGGGGCCTTTTACGCCAAATCCAACTGTATTCCCATTTGTTATAAATGGTCAATTCCTTGACATAAATTGATCTGACTGAAGTAAAATAGGCACCATCAACTGTGCCAAAAGTGCAGGTGTATCGACAAAATGATTAATACATTATGTTTAAGGTACATTCACGAAAAACAAACACAAATAAACAGAGTAAAACAGCTATCAGTTAAAACTAACCAAGAGGAATATGGTAAGAATATTAAAGGATATTATTGAAATGCCATGCAAGTGTTTAGGTTATTTTGTCTCCCAGCTGTACAGAGATTGATTGATTGATTGATCAAGCTGTGGTAAACCGAGGCATTGCCAGCTGCGTCTTCGACTTGCACACATATAACTCGCCTAGGCACTTATAGCTTTAGCTGTTTTGCTAGCTATCAATACTATTTACAACAACATGAACAGGGAGGACAGGGACTAATTGCAGGGACAAATGTTCCTGACTGCAGGATGTGCAGTTGTCTGGGCCTGGTCCAGGCCCTGTTTATCTCAACCTCTGTTGGCAGTCATACACACCACACACGCTATGCTCTGATTTAACCAGAGGCAAAGCCCCCGCCAACCCCCACTCTCTCTCATCAAAGATTCATAAAGGCAAGGTTCTCAATGATTTTCTGTCTCTTCCCTTATTCACAGCTTGTTGTCCTCACCCTCCCTGTCTCCTGCCAGTCAGACAGCGGAAGTCGTGCGGAATTACGGCTGAAGTGGTCGCTGGCTTCCAGAGTGTGTGTTTGTGTGTGTGTGTAGTGTTTATCAGTTTTGTTGTGTATTTTCAGGTGGTGTGATTTCACTGTTTGACGGTGTTGGTGTAGGGAGAAACAGGGGTCGGACATGGGCAAGGGGACGAATGGGCAGTGACATGTTGATGTTGTACTAAAAATGTTTGGAGCCCCCCTGCAGGGAAAGGAGTTAGACCCCGCCTGTGCCTCTCTTCCCCTCATGCACTCCTTCCGTAGTTCATTGTCGTCCTTCCCCCCCCCCCCCCCCCCCCCCCACCCCACACCCCCCCCCCACCCCCCCCCACCCCCACCCCCACCCCCCCCCCCCCCCCCACCCCCCCAACCCCCCCCCCCCACCCCCCCCACCCCCCCCCCCCCACCACCCCCCCCCCCACCCCCCCCACCCCCCCCCACCCCCCCCCCCCCCCCCCCCCCCCCCACCACCCACACCCCCCCCCCCCCCCCCCCCCCAACCCCTGAGCCTGTGGGTCGTGACAGCTTCCACACTTGATCTAAAACTAGCCATTCAGAGCCCCAGTCACCAAGGCCAGGGCACACATGTAGCCCTCCGAGTCCTTCCGTGTGGTGCATGTGTATGTGACTATGTAAGCGTGTGTTTACCTCCTATTAGTGTGTGTGCCGTTTCCGTGCAGGCTTACAAGCGCGTGTGTGCGCGTGTGTGCGCGTGTTTGTTTGTGTGTGTGTGTGGTGTGGTGTGTGTGTGTGTGTGGTGTGTGTGGTGTGTGGGTGTGTGTGTGTGTGTGTGTGTGTGGTGTGTGTGGTGTGTGTGTGTGTGGTGTGTAAAAACCCAAACCACCGTGCCTCAGCCTGTTAGTCTTGCTACTTACCAGGCTTAGCCAGATGAGGGCCACTCAGCCCGGATCTAATTCTTTCGACTCTGGCAGCACTTCACTCCTGGCTTTTTTTTTTGCCTCTCAAGTGTGCATCTGTGACCTTGGCTGACATCGGTGGGGGTTAAACTGTGGACTTGGAGATGTGGCCACAGCGATTGAGTTGTAAGCTACTCTTTGGATCAGCGCTTCTGCACAGCCATCTGGGCTTCTATGGGGCTCAGACAAAGGTTATCCCTCTCCTACTCCCCACAGCTGACCCTGGATCAGCAGTAACAGCAGAGACTTGAGTAAGAAGCATCCTCGCTGGGATAGGTAGTGCAGAGTGGGTTTGTGGAGTAGAAAAATCATTAAGAGAGGAAACTAATGAAGAGAGTTGATCTCTATTACAACTTTTGTAATCCCTCTGTTCTTATTGTGCCGAGCTCTGCTTGTGGCTGGTGTCGAACTGTTGTCCTTTGTGGTAGACAAGCTAAGCTATTTTGCTCTGTATCAATATGAACAACGCCTAGGCCACTATAGACAAAGGGTTGGGTTTTACAAAACTAAGCCCTCGGTTATGCTGGGGTTACGGTTGTTACATCAAATCCTGATATTGTCACTACAAACAGAACACCGCGAGTTACCTGTTAGACCACAAACAGCTTCTCTTTCAACACCCACAACATTTTTCAATGAGTGATTTGCACACACACCTACACAAACAGACTCACCAACTCATCTACATAGGCAGGTACATATGTACTCAAACACACACACGCCCACACACACACACCATTATACTGCATTCCCTGACTTGCTGTGTGCACTATTTGCATCCTGTTTGGTGCAGCGCCTCAGGGCCTAGCCTGGCTGCTCTTCCAAACAAATTGCTGGCTGTTCACAGCGTTTTAAATGCCGAGGCCCTTTAATTACACTATTTACTTAATAGGGTGAAACAAAACTCGTGTTCACGCAGCAGGAGCACCAGGTGATGCAGAAGTTCAAACACCTGGCGGAAAGCACTCCTCTGGCATGGACGCACAGCATACATATGTGCATGCATGAATGCACACAGGCTCACATTGGTGTGGTACACATACTATAGGCCTCTCTGGCTTGGATGAGAAGCTTTACTGAGTTTTTGACTTTTTCTTTTGTTTGTTTACTGCAAGAAAAACTGGGAAAGTATGACTGTATACCCTAACCTGACATTTTCAGAATGAGTTCATCCTCTACTGTAAATAGAATGGTAGTTTAAGTTGTTGACTTTGTGTGAATGCCCATGTGGGAATGTGAACATCTTCTACTGTGTGCTAATCATTTGTCTGTCCATTCAAAGGTTAACTAATAAAAGAAAACAGCTAAAATTGGACTGGAAGTCCAACATGCTTAAAAAAAAAACAATTATGACAATCTGCACATTAGATTTTACTTTATATTTCTTGTGTAAAGGTGCAAAGGTTTGGCAGCACTAGAGAAAAGTGTCAGTAAAACCGTAGTGATTAGACTAGTGACTTGTCAAAAGATTATACCCTGTCTGTGCTTCATCTTCTGTCTAGCATATACATGGGGGTCCCTTTTAAACTTTAAGTCATGCATTTATTTTAATGACATCTTTTGTTTTTTATTATATGATTCAGTGAAATAAAAATGACAAAATCCCCTTGGTTAACATAGTATGTGAGCAAATCTTTTTTATTTTGCTATTTGTTTTTACAAGAATGTCTCGTCTGTGTTGATGGTCATAATATAGCCTATGCCTAGGCCTGTCTTAATTTATAGGGGGGAAAGATTTATGACTGTTTCAGCATAACGTGTTTACCATCACTGGTTTGCTGAGCCTATTATGGGATCTCATCATGACAAGGGATGTCAACAATGAGGTGACTTTTTGCATGACCCAAATCTCATATTTATTCAAAGAATAGCACTTGCTCACGAAGAGTCCATTGTTTGTTTTCATGCTTTGTTTAAAGGGAACAGCAAATCCAGTGTGTCTCATTTTTTGTGAAGCAGTTTAATATACTTGTTTCTGAAACCTAATATCTTATGTGCAACAGTTTAAAGCTTCTATCTTGCAGTTTCACTTTACACAAAGGCTTCAGAACTTAACACCACATCCCCTGGAGCTAGAAGGGTGACTTGTTACCAGGCAATGGAAGTTACAACAGACTATAATTAGCCGGGCCAGTTTGACCCCGCTATTGTCACCTGAAGACAGGTGGGAATTATGCCCACGTTGGCTCGACCTTATCATGGGACTGGGGTCAGGTGTCGTCCAATGGCCGTGCTGCATAGCCGTCGATGCAGGCCTCATCCATCACCAGCTTTATTGCACCATTCAGTTGATGCCCACAAGGCACCATCGCTTGACAAGGAGGGAGGGTGCATGTTATGGAGGGAAGGGATGAGGGTTAAAAATGATCGTTTTACAAGAACACTTTGAGAACAAGTTTTCACAGCAACTGAGGGCCATTGCCCTGGAAAACTAAGAGTTAGTGCTCCCAACGCCACTGTAACCCTCTTCCTGATTCCCTAACAGCAGATTTACAGCCTGTGAATGCCGAGCTGTGAAAAAGTGCAATCGCTCGCAGGCTCGTAACCTCTTTACCCTCGTCATCAAGTCGTCTTATTGCTTCATATTCTTTCCTGGGCTTTATAGATAAACAGCGTCATCAGGAAAAACTTTAGTTTCTTTTTAGAACCAGCTCTAATTAGTTTTGCCTGTATAAATGTTTCACTATGGTATTCTGCCACGTGTGGCTCATTTGGGGCAATGCTTGAGATGTTTTGTGTGCTAGGCGTCCGTCCCTGCTAAGTGTTTTTTTGGGGGTTGTTCCTGGCAGGGCCCAGAGTTAACGTTTGTTTTTGTTTTCTTTCCCCTTTTCTTTAGCTGCTTCTGTTGAGCTAACCTGTAGCCTGACACAGGTGGCTAGGAGACCAAAAGCCACAGCCACCCATATTCCTCTCCAGTGTGCCTGGAGCACTCACACACACACACACACACACACACACACACACACACACACACACACACACACACACACACACACACACACACACTGACACAAACGGATCCAGAGCCTTAAGGGGTGATCTGTCTCCCCACCCCTTGTCGGAAGAGTAAACGGCCAGGAGAGCCCTATCTGTTTGTCCTTTTCCTGCCTGTTTTTTATTAGAACCTGATTGCATTTGAACAATAGTTGTCTGCTCGTAAATTTTGCGCCTGTGTTGACATTGGGCCACATTCCATCCCATTGCCTGAGGAGGAGAAGGAGCAGGCTAGGGTGTTTGGTAATTTGTTACGCTGTTAAGCACCTAATGGACGTCCACCTGGTTTTTGAGAGCAGTAGCTGTAGTTCAGGGGTTTGCCTCCTTTGCACTTCCAGACTGCAATAGTGTTTTATTGCCTCCAATTATGAAGGCTATTTAGAGGCTACCTAGCTTTGTGTGTGTTTTTGCTGTTACATCTGGTTCACCCTGCTCTAGACGGGGCAGCCAGCCAGGCCACATCAAACACTCTGTGGGTGTGAAGCAGGCAGGGGCTGTGCAGGTACGAAGGCCTTAGACTCCAACTAACTTTGAGTAGAGTACATGCACCTGATGCAAACTCAGGACCCTGTGTTCCCAACTGGCTGAAGATGGCATTAATGAGCCTGATTTGTTTCATGTGATTTAATGAGCAGCATAGACAGACATACAGCTGGCAGAAGAAGGACACCTCACAGGCCCACCCAAAGGTATGGGTACATGATCCCTGGCAGAATCATTGTTCCCAGTAGCAGCAGAGCCATGGTGGCACGTGGGGAAGAGTGTTGAAAGCACCACGCAGCACCCACCTCTTCTCCTACCCAACCCCCTTCTTGCTAATGCATTTTCGTGGTTTCCATAACCATTAATTAAAGGGAAAAAGAGTGCATCAGATGTTAGTTTTATTAGCCTAGGCTCCTTAGAGAGAATCAAAATGAAAGGAACATATGTCATGCATTTGATGAAGCCCTCCCCCCCACTCTCTGTTTCTCTCTCCACAATTGCCCACCTCACATACTCACAAAGTGTACAGTCAGCAGCTGTCTGCAGACACAATAGCATTTGATTGATCCTGAGGAAACAGTTAAGACGCTGCCCTGCCCACGCTTTCTGGCTGGCTGGCTGGCTGGCTGGCTGGCTCACATTTTGCACCAGGTTACATTTAACACTGAATGTGGCAGTGATTGGGATAATGGGAGTTGTGGATGGTGGGTGGGGATCTGAGGCTCTGTTCAGGCTCTAATGAGAAAAGCCCTGAGAGTTCACAGGACCCTTGGAGTCTTGGGTGGTGTAGGTTGAGCTCGACACTTCACAGGTTGGGCCATGTTCTTAATGTGTCCCTGTTAAACTGCCCTTTGCATGACATCACTAATATCTTGCACAATACCATAGACAACCATAGACAATACCTGAGTCTACAAAGACAGATGACCTCAGTGGCTCATTTCTTACTCAACATTGCATAGAAACAGAATGTACATGGATAATATACTTCTTTCTTTCTTTGCTCTCCTTGCCACGTGATTGCATGCCTTACCTTCAGGGTCAGGCTGATTTATGAGAGACATGCCTGTTTTTTCATGACTTGTTTGATTGCATTTTCAGCTATCGGGCACTCAGAGTGCCAAGACCATAAAAATCCACACCTGCACAGGATTGAGAGTCAGATGTAGCGCAGGCACAGCATGAGGAAGCAGGTGATCTGAGGCATAGTACAGCTCAAAATGTTCATGGGTGATTGATTGATTGATGTTCTGTGTCATTTCACTTTAACACAGGCTTTGTTTTTTTGGTTCGGTGTAGCTAATGCACAGGGCACGGCACATATTTTGGAGATGATTCTCAATGCACACGCTCCTATTATAAACAAGGCCCATGTCTAATGAATATTTTAACAAATCTTTATCTTATTAACAATGAACAATGTACAAAGCATTTTATGTTATCCATCTTCTAGTTTAACATGAGTCCTTAAATATTATGTTCATTCATAAGTTTTTTTTTTTTTGTGGGTGCATTTTTGGCCTTTAATTATACAGGACAGCTGATAACATAAAAGCGGAGATAGAGGGGGAATGACATGCAGCAAAGGGCCGCAGGTTGGAGTCAAACCCTGGCCCACTGTGAGGACTAAACCTCTGTATGGGCGCCCGCTCTACCAACTGAGCTATCCAGACCTTCGTCCAGATTTAATAAATTGCTATTAAACCTTTAACCGAAACCTCACAATACTATTGATTCATACAGAACTTTCAAAGAACACATATTAAACATTGACATCAACAGAAGGGTCACTAGCATTGCTCTCACAGAAAACGATTGAACCACATCAAGTTTAGAAAATAGATCTGAGCCTCTGTAAATTCCATCCAAAAAGCTTTCCATCACCGTGGCGTGACTCCACCCTCGTCCTAAAATGGTGTCCTGAGTCTAGCAACCCAAGCTGTCTAGTCCCAGGTGGTTACACATGACCTCCTGTAGCAATAATGCAATAAGCGTAGTCTCCTATCTGTGTTCTCTTGGTTCTTTTTCACTTGGCCTGTCACAATTGTGCATTTATCAGTGTAACTGCAAGAGTTGGAAGCACTGATGTTGTCTATTAGGCGGATTTCCATCCTGTTAAGAGCAGAGGGCCTTTTAATGTATGGCCCTGCTTAAGTGAACTGCTACACAATTACACACAAGCCAGAGATTGAGTGGGCTGATGATGCTGATGATTGTGATGGTTGTGATAGTGGTGATGGCAGTGATGATATTCGACCACCCTGCACTCTTCTAACAAGCCTTTCAGAGAGAGACTAAGAGTAAAACAACAAAGTGAAACCGAGGTTAATCATTTTATTTACTCGGTTTTGCTCTCTCTTTCCCCATGTCTCTCTTCCTCTCCCTCTTTTTTTCTTTAACCAAGTGATGGAGCCAGGATCGTGGAGTGTGTGTGTGGGGG
>NC_045733.1:26170776-26171879 GCF_008692095.1 Etheostoma spectabile | reverse complement strand
GGGGGAGATGGAAATCAATGAGTAGAGCATTACAGTAAAACGTATTGATTAGGAGACCTTCGAGCAGTGTGTTGGTCGCGGAGATGGTGGAATGATGCAATGCTTAAAGGAATTTATCCTTTGACTTTTACATTAACCTTTTATTGACTGCTTTGCCTGTCCATAATTAACACTCACTTTAGCTAAAGTGGTTAGTTTGAGCGCGAAGGGGGCTCCAGACCTTATTGGAGCGAGGGCCGTGGAGCTCCCGCCCCAGCTGCAGTTCAAGTGCACTGTGCTGCATGGAGGGAAAGGCCTCTGTGGAATAGAGGCGATAGAATCCTAGATACCTTTCACATTAGCATACCATTTGAGCAGGGGCCTGCAGGGCTATAAGGTTTCAGGGCAAATTGAAATGAGTGATTGTGTTGCCAATCTCTCTTGACCGAGCGCCAGATGGGATAGTTAGGCCCATATCTGTCTGGGGTTAATCCATTGGAACAGTCTGGACTCACAAACACATTCTCTGCTCTTCCAACACCCCCACACACACACCTCTTTGTCTTTGACCTTAACTTTAAGGTGGGCTGCTCTGCCATGGGAAAGTCTTTTGGTGAGCCTTGTTTGTACGCCACTGTGGCTTACGCTGAATTTCTAGGAAGAGCCCTGGAGAGCTTAAGGCACCTCGCTTGATATTGACTTTTTGTTTGGTTCCATTTTAGCAGTCAAGGGACGCCACTCTGTGAACAGTGGTAGATTGTGTAAAAGTGTGTGCGGAATTACCTACACTATATTATCTTTGATAGTCTTCCAGTCTTGATATCTTATATATCTCTGGTAACCCAGGAGCCTTCTATTTGCAAGCTAATGTTCCAAGATCCCTTGTCAGATAAATGGAGCAGCTCTGTTGAAGGCGAGTGGTCAGGTTTTTACGGTATGTAGCCTTTCAGAATGAGTCAGGGCAGCAGAAAAGAGGCGAGTGTTTTCTCTCATAGCTCTACTACATGAATACTTAATCAGACCGAATCAAAGGCCTGGGTTCCCTTGGCCTGTGGTGTCCTCAAGCTGATGTCAGCAGAACCACACAGTGTGTGTAAGTGTGTGCTGTCTGGGTCAGTTTGCTC
>NC_045733.1:26169238-26170766 GCF_008692095.1 Etheostoma spectabile | reverse complement strand
TCTCTCTCTCTCTCTCTCTCTCTCTCTTGCACACTCTGTAGATATATATGCCAGCCATGTCCTCCTCCTCCTCTGAAGTGGCGCTTCCTTTAATTCGCACCCTAAATAAATGATGAGAACATTTAAACACACGGCTCGTCGCAAAGCCCCAAGGTCGCTTAATCGTGTTATTTATGAAGTGATGTGCTACATAATGGTACTTAGTGCATGTTAACAGATGCTATTATCAGGCCCTGATCCAGAGCGCAGAAGATATATTGGAACAGTGGATGTTAATGCTGCTCCTCACCACCGTAATGCAGCAGCTCTTTAACGGGCTAACCGCACCAAAATGCAGCACTTAGGCCGAGAGCCAGTCGAACATTAAGTGGCTCCGGTGAAAATATATAACCACAAATTGTGGCAGCCCCCGGCTGTCCCCTGACAACTTTAACATCCCCTCATCTCATCCATAACCGGTCCTCATATCCTTTTCTTCAGCTCTCTATGTCCTCGCCATCCCCTTCTTTAGTCGTTGGCCACAAGGTGGTGGTGGTCATGTATGTGTGTGTGGATATATCGGGGTTATGTGTAGTTTTTTAGGGTGTGGATAGGGTAAAGGGATATGATAGGACAGACCCTGGCATAATGACTGACTGGGGAGTATAACTGGCTATGTGGCTCTAGAAAGAAATCTAAGGCCACCACTCACATGCACAAACACACACACACACACACAACACTACACACAAATGCCATCGTCCTCCTCTCCCTCTTGCACCTCCAGGTCAGGGGTCACTCTCATCTGTCAAGAGGCAGAGGGAGGGCAGATTTACATTGACAGCGGAGAGCAACATCAAGTCACTGCAGTAAATATTTACACTGGTCTGACAAAAGATGTGGCTAAGGTCTGTGGGGGTTCCAAACACTGCAGAAATTACAACTAACCCCAGATTATTAATCAAATGAAAATCACGCAGTGACATGAAGAGCCTGGATTTCTCACTGCTCTGTCATGATCGCTTCAACAGAGAGTGATGTTCTTGTGAAAGTGTCCTGCTGTGTTAGTGTGGTGTGCCTGCATGTGTGTAAGATGAATGGGGCATTAATCATGTTACATGATATCATGCTTTCTCATCAGCTTGATACTGTTGCTGCCATTTATGGCTTTGGAGACACTTCCCTGACATATCACTTTCTCCCACTCTCTTAGCGCCATTTAGCTCCACTGGCTAAAACGTAAATGCCCAACAAAAAGGAAGTACAAGTTGCAAAAAAAATCAATAATTTCAATATCATTAGCAATATATTGGGGAAAGACACTTACTCTCAACTCCATTTGTACAGAGAATTTTAAATATCGTCCAGTCTCCTTTAGATCACACAGACACACTTACTCTTTCATATCCTGGTGTTTTTATTGAGCCCAGTATTATTAGGAGTGATAAAACGGAGAGGAAACACACAAGTTGACTGCCTCCTGGTCAGACATCCAGTATCCACTGTGTTTTTAGGGACGAGTTAACACACACACACACACACACGCACA
>NC_045733.1:26167970-26169228 GCF_008692095.1 Etheostoma spectabile | reverse complement strand
CACACACACACACACACACACACATCATTGACTTAACTTGACATTTCTGGGACTGACCCCTTTAAAGCCCCCATCAGTCAATACAGAAAGACCAGAAAGACTTCTGTTTATCTTCACCTACTAAAATCTCTCTGTTGTCAACTAGCACTAGTTCCTGGGATTTACAGAATAATAATATCCTAGAGTTTTAAATTGTATTTGAAGTTGCAGTTCTAAAAAGTTGAAGGTACACAACTCTTTGAAAGGATTCTAGTATAGTTTTGTAAACCAGTAGCTTCATAAGGATTTGACTTAATACACCAGTTCTCAAATGTTACGAGGACAGTTAGACCCAACATCGCAAAAAAAAAAGCACTGGTTGAAAGTTTAATGAGCGACCTGAGACACGTGCACTAATGCTGATCAGTGTCTACGGGTTGGTTTTGATGGGAAGGAGGAGTTAATGGGTTTGCTTGTTTCCTGTGTCCTGTTGCCTCAGGTGCCACTCAAGTCTGGCCCAGACATTACCCCCTGAGGAGGCCCCAGTGGACCGGCCCTTCTGGGGTGTGGATGACCCCAGCATGCCGCTGCCCTTTGATCTGGCTGACATCATCAACAGAGTGGAGTCGCTGCTGTGGAGGTGAGCCTGAGATGTTGAAGTGTGGAAATTTGCTTATGTACACATTGTATGCATACATAGCTCATGCAGTGTGCATTCACTCACAGGTGGAAACCTGTAAATGAGACAGTGATGGTGGTTTATTCATTACTCACACATGATATATGGGCTTTTCATCATTATTGACTTATGTCTTTGTTCTCAAAAACTTCACAGACCCAACGTATAATGTAAAAGTTGATGAGGAGTCAAAAAAGAAGTGTAGGTAGTGGGTTGCATGTTGTGCATGGCAAGGGGACATATGCCAAAAGAAATGGCCCAAGGTATGATCAAACAAATGGCCACTGTGGGGCAACTTCATGTACAGATACACAGAACACACACACCTGGTGTCTCACGTACTTTAAATACAAACTCAACTAAACTTACTGTCACATACTCTAATAGATGTATGTGTATGTAGAGTAATTCAGTACTGTTTTTATTTACCCTTTTATGGTATTCACGTCAAATTGACCCATTTCAAATTTTACATTAAAAAAAAGTTACATTTTTTTCTACCTGAAAATCAAGGCCTTACCTTATTTTCTATGACAAACATGTATTCCTGACTCAGTTCAGAAAATTATTCTGGGTATGACCACTTATGTTTTTTCCATA